>NC_041397.2:322112611-322267611 GCF_900747795.2 Erpetoichthys calabaricus
CTCTTGTAGGCCAGAAGGACCAACCAGACCTATCATTACCAAGAAAGAAGAAGTCAAGGAATGTTCAGTAATTTAAAATAAAATATAAATGTAATGCAGCACACTAGCTGTCTCCTTGTCCTCTTGTCTCCTTGTCCATCTTTGATTGTCTATTTGATTTCTGTTGTCTTTGGTGGCTTTCAAAAGAGCAGACTCTATACTATGAATAGCGCTGAACTCTGACTGGAATAATCTAATAATTAGATTATTATTACCAAGGAAAAGCAGAAGCTGAGAAAAACAAACTTTTCAAGAATTTAGACAGGAATCACAATTTAGAAACAGGACAGAAATCACTAAAGAAACTCGGGCGAAGTCCATGTTTTTAAACACAGGCTGGAACACTGAATGTTTAACGGATGCAAAGACAGCAACAATGGAGAGTCAACAGTAACATCAAAAGTCTCTCTAAAGAGACACAGTTGGAATGACATCAAGAGTAAACTGAGTAAAGACGGCATCACAAGTTGGGTACGACAAAGGAACTGAGGCAGATGATGTAAGAGAAGATCTCATCTTATCAATTTTAATAAAAAAAACACCAGAAACTCCTCACAGTGTCAGTGCTTACAGTGCAAGTGAGAATGTTATAGTATGGAGTATAACATTTATAGTGTTGAACAAAACACCTGGGGCCTCATTTATAAATGGTGCATGCACATAAAAATGTTGCATATGCCCCTTTCCACGCTCAAATCACGATGTATAAAATCTAAACTTGGCGTAAAGCCACACACAGTTTCACGATAGCTTAAACCCTGACGTATGCAAGTTCTCTGCTCGGTTTTGGAAACTGGTGGCACCCAGAGTCAAAGCAGTGCTACTGTTCCAGTGTGGTTTCCCTTTAATTTTTAGATCCACATCCTTGACACGGCTTTATCATAGACACTGAAATTAACTGCATATTGTTTATTAGTTTAAGGCATCTGATTGTAATTAACCTGTAACAATATAATGGTCCACGGAATGGCCAAACTATTCCAAATACCATAACTGCTTTAGCGTTGTTACTCTCACTGCACCTTCTTCTTCTTCTTTCAGCTGCTCCCGTTAAGGGTTGCCACAGCGGATCATCTTTTTCCATATTACTCTCACTGCGCCAGTCGGAGTATCAATATCACTGTATCTGAGTGGGGAATCACAGCTCTACAGCAGCTGATCCGAAAGAGAATTATCGGTATTCAGCATCAAGCACACGCTGCCTCAGCCATGCTGCCTATTTGAACTGCTCTCATACGATAAACACTTCAGAGCCTTTCCTGTACGGACCTCGCGGTTCACAAACAATTTCATCCCAAGAACTCTAAATGCACTCAATCAGTCCATCAAGTGCTCCTTGTAGAACTGTTTGTACTTATAAGTACAATCACCTCACTGTAAACTTGTGATACATTTATAATATTGCACAACCTGAGTCACATTATAAAGCGCATATTTACATATGATGACGATATCATTTTTAAGGTGAAATGCAGCAAAATATGTTTATATTAAAAAATATAAAAAAATAAAATATGAAATGTGTGTGTTCCAAATAGCGATCTATTATTTCCACTCTAAAACTCCACTCCACTTCCAGATAATCAATCAAGGCATGAGCTGGAAGAAGTTCGTACACGTTCTAAGTCGGTGGGGGGATGGAATAGCCGGCTGCTTGCAGCTTGTCTTTATCGGCACATTTATAGGACAAAAGACGCTGGCGGAGAAGTTTTTTCGTAGGCTCTGGTAATTCTAGTGTTAAACCAATGGACATCCCAGCCCGCACTCTGTGCTAACAAAACTACAGCCATTAGGGGCAAGTTCTACCAGTGGGCTTGACTCACTCACGTCTTGTTTTGTAATCCTTGTCTTTGTGAGACTATCCAATAGCAGAGGCTGCTCTCAAGAATTACTTCAATTCTATTTACAGCCATTAAAAGGGATTGGTGTAGTTGGTAAGATTGAAATGCTGTTGATGTGGCACAGAAGTGGAGCACATTTAGCACAGATCACTAGCAATGAACAAACTGAGTTCTGTGAAAACAACAAAAACTGAGCAGGCAATTGAGATATCAGATATGCTGGTCATTCAAGGTCATTAGGAGGTCAACAGGGGTGGCACAGTGAAGGACACAAATCAGTCAACAGGATACGAGATGGTCACAAAGCAAACAACAAGTTATAGGGACTGTGTGCAGTGTAAGGGGATGTCACTTAATACATTAAAGATGTCACAAATGTGGTAAGTAAAGGTACATTAAGTAAAGGCAAAGGCCTCTGTCACTGTTGACACTAGAATCCCTGCAGCCTGTGAAAATATTGATAATGCCGTGCCAATTTAATGTTACTTGCAGCTCCTCATCACTGAGTTAACTGTACCACTGATTAGCCCCTTTATTTTACAAATGTGTCAATCAGCTGCAGGTAGGCAGCCTGTTATCTCATCCCCAAGTGAGACAGCTGAAGTCAGACACAAAATTCTCAGAGCTCAAGTCTCTTTATCTGGGAGTGAGGGGTCTAGAATTGTATAAGAAAGTAATATATTATTATTTGAAATACATTCATGTGTGTTCCGTGTCTACAACAATCTGTGTTAATATGGGATGAAAGGAAACATGAGGCAAGAAATGTTAAACACGTAACTAAAACAGAAGCTTTTTTCATATGTTATAGCAATAACAACAAAATGTTGACGTGAAGTGTATAAAGTGTGAAGACTGAAGTCCAAATATCAGATAAAGACTTGTGTTCTTTTATACAAGAATAAAACTGAAGAAAAAGAGATTGTTCATTTTACATATTACTGTCAATGTGTGAAAAGTGAAACCAAAATATCAACAGATACGAAGTAAAGACGTTTACACAGATGTGTGCATTTGTGCGTTTCATGTTGGAAATGCAGCTGTCTCACAGAAATTTGGCTAGTCAGGGATAAGAACTGCTGCTTTGTAATTCAGGATGTTGCTGGTTCATTCACAGGGCCTTCTTGTATTTAGTGCTTTGAGTGGTCAGTTACTATTTTTATTACTAATAAATAATAAAACATACATTTAAGTTGAGTCTTAACAGACACCTGATTGCTCTCTTCTTCACATTCAGTAGGCCTTTCAAATCTTTTGTAATTCATAGCTTGTTGATGGGAAAACAGTGCACTGTCCTTGTGGGGTCTGTTATCCACACAAAACTTGATGTATTCTGTGACACAGTAGCAGAGTCCATGTCCTCGACATGTGGCTCACAAAGTATATCCAAGTCTGTGTTCTCAAAGGAATCCTTCAGAGCCTCCTCAGCTTCCATTGTCCATTTTTGCAATGTCCGGGTGGAGGCTGGCAGCTGATGGACAGATGGGTTATATGAGTTGTACTAAATGATGGTCCAATCAACTTAAAGAAGGCAAAGTAACATTACCCATGAATAGTCGAGGGCAGATAGGGTCTATACCTTCTTCTGTTTTTGCAGAGTCGGCTCCTGCTCTCTTTCTCCGATGTCTACACAGTAGCTCTGTAGGCAGCAAAAGGTTACTTTTGTAAACTAAAAACTCAAATTTGCCAGTAAAGGAAAAGGGAAAGTTTGGAAATGTGAAAAGTACCTTCTGCTACTGACATACTAACATAGAAAATAAAAATCTAAGATTAAATTAAAACCTCTCTACAGTACTGTATGTGAACCCTTAATCACTCAGGTTCACTGTCCACACTGCTGACCAACATTTCCAGTTCACAATGATCTGTTCTCTTATCTTGATCGCTAAGAGTTGCCAAGGTAAGCATGAGATGTTCTCAAACAATGCAATCATCCAGACGACATGACAATGTTAGTAGCTTGTAGAGTTTGAATGACTGCAATGTGACCAGACAGACCAGTGGGTGTATGAGGTCAGAAAGCGAGGACACAAGCAATTGAGGAGATGAAGTAGGGGAGAGAAGAGATCAACAGGGTTTAGGTCAGCAGTGAAGAGCTCATCATGTGATGGCCTCTCTGAGGATTGAGTGCTATAAGAATCAGATGAAAGTCACCATCGAGTTATTGATTTAATCAACAAGGAATACAATCTGTGATCACATGATGGCCATCAGTGTGCATGGAGTCAAAGAGGAGCAATTCAGACAAGACTGTAGTGTTATTAATTTAAATTGTGTGACAACAGCACAGACACATGAGCAGCACACCCGCCTGACTCACTCCGCTTGCTGCGGTCATTCATCTTTCCCATTATCTCCCTAACACTCTTCTCTCTCCCTAACACTCACTCATCTCACCCCTTTATGACTTTCTCCTTGTCCTTTTAACCCTTCAGGCTTCATGAAGATGACAGGTTGCCACCTGCTGGTGAGGCCTCTAATGAGGGGTGGAGGGGCTGTCAGTCTCTTTCCCTCCTTTTGGGCGCATACACTGTCAGCATGGCACCGCCAGATCTAAACACAAGTGTGGCAAATTGCTCATGTACTGTAGTGACTGTAGCTGCAGGTGGAAGTCCCATTTCACTTCTGGTGCCAAACAGAGTTGTGTCGCAATGCAGCAGTCTATTAGCCAGTGAAAGCGCTGTGAAGAAGCTGTCTATTGTTACAGTCCTGGCTTTGTCCAGAAATGGCTCCATAAGCTTTATGACCACAGACTCGGAAAATCTTTGCCCTTGGGTTGTAACTCAAAACACACTTCTCAACAAAACGTTGCCATATGTCAGAAATCGCAGCAAATCTGTCGTTTTTCACATGTTCTGCATGGGTTTCTTTGTTGTCATAGCTCAAATGCCACATGATAGTCTAATAGCAGTCACGGGACATCGTATCTTTGATTGCCGGTACAACAAACAGTTCTGAGCAGGCATCAGCCACAGCATCAACTGTGGTCATCACGGCTCCTGTGAAAAGAATGGAGATAAATGTCATCAACTCAGGGAGGAAGAGGCAAGATCATTGTGCCATGTGAACGTGTCAGAGAGAATTACACTGAATAATAAAAACACTACATTATACAAGTAGCAAAAATTTACACCAGATGTTACAGACGCAAATCAAACATATGTTTTTATTATATTATATTAATAATAATATCAGCTCACTACTCAAAACAGAAAATGTAGAGAAGACTCAGGATCAAACCCATAACCTCTTGATTTAGAGGCAGTCGTTCTTACCTCTAACCCAGCCATGCAATTGGTAGACAGGCTTTGGTTTTTATATACTGACAGCAGCATGTAAATTGAATAATTTCTTTTTTTCTTTGGTTATATTCTTGAATAAAGGTGCACTTGTTTTGTTATACCTTTTGTGACAGTGTTTATTATTTGACATTTGGAATCCAGTCTTCACACATTAATTTTTTACTATAACATGAAAAAAAATTCTGTTTTACTTGTATGTTCAGGATTTCTTGCATCGCATTTCCTGTCATCCTACATTTACACAAATCGTTGTAGACACGGAACACACATGAAATGTCCATCCATCCATCCATTGTCTCCCGCTTATCCGAGGTCGGGTCGCGGGGGCAGCAGCTTGAGCAGAGATACCCAGACTTCCCTCTCCCCAGCCACTTCTTCTAGCTCTTCCGGGAGAATCCCAAGGCGTTCCCAGGCCAGTCGAGAGACATAGTCCCTCCAGCGTGTCCTGGGTCTTCCCCGGGGCCTCCTCCCGGTTGGACGTGCCCGGAACACCTCACCAGGGAGGCGTCCAGGAGGCATCCTGATCAGATGCCCGAGCCACCTCATCTGACTCCTCTCGATGCGGAGGAGCAGCGGCTCTACTCTGAGCCCCTCCCGGATGACTGAGCTTCTCACCCTGTCTTTAAGGGAAAGCCCAGACACCCTGCGGAGGAAACTCATTTCAGCCGCTTGTATTCGCGATCTCGTTCTTTCGGTCACTACCCATAGCTCATGACCATAGGTGAGGGTAGGAACATAGATCGACTGGTAAACTGAGAGCTTCGCCTTGCGGCTCAGCTCCTTTTTCACCACGACAGACCGATGCAGCGCCCGCATTACTGCGGATGCCGCACCGATCCGCCTGTCGATCTCACGCTCCATTCTTCCTTCACTCGTGAACAAGACCCCGAGATACTTGAACTCCTCCACTTGGGGCAGGATCTCGCTACCAACCCTGAGAGGGCACTCCACCCTTTTCCAGCTGAGGACCATGGTCTCGGATTTGGAGGTGCTGATTCTCATCCCAGCCGCTTCACACTCGGCTGCGAACCGATCCAGAGAGAGCTGAAGATCACGGCCTGATGAAGCAAACAGGACAACATCATCTGCAAAAAGCAGTGACCCAATCCTGAGCCCACCAAACCGGACCCCCTCAACGCCCTGGCTGCGCCTAGAAATTCTGTCCATAAAAGTTATGAACAGAATCGGTGACAATGGGCAGCCCTGGCGGAGTCCAACTCTCACTGGAAACGGGTTCGACTTACTGCCGGCAATGCGGACCAGGCTCTGGCACCAATCGTACAGGGACCGAACAGCCCTTATCAGGGGGGCCGGTACCCCATACTCTCGGAGTACCCCCCACAGGATTCCCCGAGGGACACGGTCGAATGCCTTTTCCAAGTCCACAAAACACATGTAGACTGGTTGGGCAAACTCCCATGCACCCTCCAGGACCCTGCTAAGGGTATAGAGCTGGTCCACTGTTCCGCGACCAGGGCGAAAACCACACTGTTCCTCCTGAATCCGAGGCTCGACTATCCGACGGACCCTCTTCTCCAGGACCCCCGAATAGACTTTTCCAGGGAGGCTGAGGAGTGTGATCCCTCTGTAGTTGGAACACACCCTCCGGTCCCCCTTCTTAAAGAGGGGGACCACCACCCCGGTCTGCCAATCCAGAGGCACTGTCCCTGATGTCCATGCGATGTTGCAGAGGCGTGTCAACCAAGACAGTCCTACAACATCCAGAGCCTTGAGGAACTCCGGGCGTATCTCATCCACCCCTGGGGCCCTGCCACCAAGGAGTTTTTTGACCACCTCGGTGACCTCAGTCCCAGAGATGGGGGAGCCCACCTCTGAGTCCCCAGGCTCTGCTTCCTCATTGGAAGGCATGTTAATGGGATTGAGGAGGTCTTCGAAGTACTCCCCCCACCGACCCACAACGTCCCGAGTCGAGGTCAGCAGCGCACCATCCCCACCATATACAGTGTTGACACTGCACTGCTTCCCCTTCCTGAGACGCCGGATGGTGGACCAGAATCTCCTCGAAGCTGTCCGAAAGTCGTTCTCCATGGCCTCCCCAAACTCCTCCCACGCCCGAGTTTTTGCCTCAGCAACCACCGAAGCCGCATTCCGCTTGGCCTGTCGGTACCTATCAGCTGCCTCCAGGGTCCCACAGGACAAAAGGGTTCTGTAGGACTCCTTCTTCAGCTTGACGGCATCCTTCACCGCCGGTGTCCACCAACGGGTTCGGGGATTGCCGCCACGACAGGCACCGACCACCTTACGGCCACAGCTCCGGTCAGCTGCCTCAACAATAGAGGCACGGAACATGGCCCATTCGGACTCAATGTCCCCCACCTCCCTCGGGATGTGGTCGAAGTTCTGCCGGAGGTGGGAGTTGAAGCTAGTTCTGACAGGGGGCTCTGCCAGACGTTCCCAGCAGACCCTCACAACACGTTTGGGCCTACCACGCCTGACCGGCATCCTCCCCCACCATCGAAGCCAACTCACCACCAGGTGGTGATCAGTTGACAGCTCCGCCCCTCTCTTCACCCGAGTGTCCAAGACATGTGGCCGCAAGTCCGACAACACGACCACAAAGTCGATCATCGAACTGAGGCCTAGGGTGTCCTGGTGCCAAGTGCACATATGAACACCCCTATGCTTGAACATGGTGTTCGTTATGGACAATCCGTGATGAGCACAGAAGTCCAATAACAGAACACCACTCGGGTTCAGATCAGGGGGGCCATTCCTCCCAATCACGCCCTTCCAGGTCTCACTGTCATTGCCCACGTGAGCATTGAAGTCTCCCAGCAGAACGAGGGAGTCCCCAGAAGGTATGCCCTCTAGCACCCCCTCCAGGGACTCCAAAAAGGGTGGGTACTCCGAACTGCTGTTCGGTGCATACGCACAAACAACAGTTAGGACCCGTCCCCCCACCCGAAGGCGAAGGGAGGCTACCCTCTCGTCCACCGGGGTAAACCCCAATGTACAGGCTCCAAGTCGGGGGGCAATAAGTATACCCACACCCGCTCGGCGCCTCTCACCGGGGGCAACTCCAGAGTGGTAGAGAGTCCAGCCCCTCTCAAGGAGATTGGTTCCAGAATCCAAGCTTGCGTCGAGGTGAGTCCGACTATATCTAGCCGGAACCTCTCAACTTCGCGCACAAGCTCAGGCTCCTTCCCCTTCAGAGAGGTGACATTCCACGTCCCAAGAGCCAGCTTCTGTAGCCGAGGATCGGACCGCCAAAGTCCCCGCCTTCGGCCACTACCCAACTCACACTGCACCCGACCTCCTTGGCCCCTCCCATAGGTGGTGAGCCCATGGGAAGGGGGACCCACGTTGCCTCTTCGGGCTGTGCCCGGCCGAGCCCCATGGGTGCAGGCCCAGCCACCAGGCGCTCGCCATCGAGCCCCACCTCCAGGCCTGGCTCCAGAGTGGGGCCCCGGTGACCCATGTCCGGGCAAGGGAAAATGCCGTCCAAAATTGTTTTTCATCATAGGAGGTTTGTTTAACCGCTCTTTGTCTCATCCCTCACCTAGGACCAGTTTGCCTTGGGTGGCTCTACCAGGGGCATAAAGCCCCGGACAACAGAGCTCCTAGGATCATTGGGACACGCAAACCCCTCCACCACGATAAGGTGGCGGTTAAAGTATTAAATGCTGAACATGTGATGTGTTTAATGTCCTTTTTATAAACCTGGATAGCGCAAAACAAAGGTAGCATCACAAAAGCTGCTAACTTGTCATTTTAATAATTTTCTCAGTCGGTGACAGAATAACTAGCACTGCCATTGTGAATGAGGCAACGATTCTCAGGACAAACATGAAAATATAAAATCAAGGTGTCATCACACTGGAAATACGATGGGATACCCCGATGTCTGCATGTTGGTGACCTTCCTTACCACTCCGTCTGCCATCATTAGACCTGACAGACTCACACTGAAGATG
The DNA here is from genome assembly GCF_900747795.2 of Erpetoichthys calabaricus. Classification (NCBI taxonomy): domain Eukaryota; kingdom Metazoa; phylum Chordata; class Cladistia; order Polypteriformes; family Polypteridae; genus Erpetoichthys; species Erpetoichthys calabaricus. The sequence continues at coordinate 322,121,729 of NC_041397.2, forward strand.
TCTTGTCTTTGCTCTGTGAACATTCTGTTCAGTCATTCAGAAGTAAAGGTCCCTGCTGCTGACGTCACATCAAGCTGTTTAAATGACACTTGTGTGTTTACAGGACCCCCTAAATGTCCAGGACCACTGACAGGTCAGCCTCTTTACACCAGCAGGTGTGGGAGTTCTGTGGGCCGACTGCTCAGCCAGATATTTTTTCCAGACTACATATCGGTGTTTCATGAATTGACTGATAACATGTGAAGTAAACATTTGCCCCCCCAGTATTTCATTACCGTTGGACGCATTTCGTTTTTCAGGTTTAGGTTGCGTTTTATGGACCACATCACCAAAAACGGCCGTTCAGTTGAAAGGTAATTCTACACGATGACACATTCAAGCCCCTGTGGATCTTATAAGACGTTCATGTGCTGTGAAAACATATTTTTGAAATTTTATTTATATAATTGCATTACAAAGCCCACCAGAAAACCAAAACTAACTGAACGTTCTGATGATTTCTCATTCAGGGCCGGAGCCACAAGTGCTGCCACCAACACCAGGGGCCTCATGTATAACGCCGTGCGTAGAACTCACACTATAACATGGCATAAGCACAAAAGTGGGAATGTGTGTACGCACAGAAAAATCCAGATGCAGGAATCTGTACGTATGCAAACTTTCACGTTCTTCCACTACATAAATCCCGATCAGCATGAAAAGTAACGCACGTGCATGCGCCTTCTGTCCCGCCCTAACTCCTCCCAGAATTACGCCTCTTTGAATATGCAAATCAATGTAAATAGCCTTCTGTGAAAAGACAATGGGAAAAGCACGGAGGAAAATATAAGAATTTCAGCGAATACCAAGTGGAGGCAAAGGAAAAACGTACTATTTGTTGGTTTAAACAGTGGTATAATCAACAAAAGAAAGTTGATCGAGTGACAGAGTGTCGGAGAAACTCGAAAGCTCAAGTTCACAAAGTCGCACAGTGTCCGAAATAAAAAAGAAATCACATATCAAAGTCGCCGTGAAAAGGCAAGTCGTAGCCCACCGTCTGAGTGTCATATGAAAGCTTATTAGGGTACAGAGAAAAAAATAGGCACACAGTGGGAAAAAAGCACAAAATGTCAACTTTAATCACAAAATTTCCACTTTAATCACGTAGTTTATTTTGTCATTAAAGTAGAACATCATAAACTTCATCTTAAAATCATTTAATTTACTAGTTTTTCAAATCCCATTGTAACTAAAGTAGCACATTAAATGCTTTGTTCTGTATTTGATCTTCTATGTGCTCTATGTGTGTGAATCACTACCTGCTTCTTAAACGGGCTTTCTCTTTCTCCGACAGGACACAGAATCCATTACATTTGTGATATTACAGCTCTCTGAATAATTACAATACTGAGATGTATACGTGATATCTTTTTCATGATGATAGGAATGAAAGCATGTTATTAAACATGGGAACACGGTGGCGCAGTGCTTGTTCATATCTCACGCAAGAGGCTTGCTGCGCCATGTGCGACCTTCGATGAAATAATTTATTACAGCAGTACTGTCTCTTTCAAACGTACTAACCTCCAATTCCTGTCCTTCCTTTTCTTTCTCCAAATACCCAATCACCACACAATCAGCTCTGTAATAGACGTGAAGCCATCTGTAAGCTTAGAACGCCGATTCTTCAAAACTTTTAAGGAACATTGAAATATCTTCGTAGTACATGTTTAATTATTCTATCCATCTATCCTTCCAGTGTCGCGTCAGCGCAAGAATACAACGCAATGCAGGAACAATCCCTGAACTAGCTAGCGCTGCGGCACTGTGTCCTCACATGTTTAACCCTTTAACTGCCAACTCCCTAAATATTCCCCACGCCAGGCGAAATCTGAACAATTTTCGTTTTTTTACTTTTTTACATTTTTTTTACATTTTTTACATTTATTCAAGCAGTATTGACCACTAAATGTTGTGCAAGTTCTAGAAATGGGCAAACACATAATAAAACACAAAATGTACCTTTTCTCAGGCTTCCACAATAATAAACTTTCATCAACTGTAACTGACGGTCCTGGCATGTAGGGCAACGGAAATGTTTCAAATAAATGGTCAATCAAAGGACGTAGCTTGAACAAGCGGTCGCAGTTTGGATCTTTCTTATCTGGCTCATTTCTGTCGTCATTCAAATGAAAGAATTTCAGCAGCAAAGAGAATCGGTTATGTGTCATGATAGCTCCCCTCCTCGAACCGCCACCTTATCGTGGTGGAGGGGTTTGCGTGTCCCAATGATCCTAGGAGCTCTGTTGTCCGGGGCTTTATGCCCCTGGTAGGGCCACCCAAGGCAAACTGGTCCTAGGTGAGGGATGAGACAAAGAGCGGTTAAACAAACCTCCTATGATGGAAAACAATTTTGGACGGCGTTTTCCCTCGCCCGGACGCGGGTCACCGGGGCCCCACTCTGGAGCCAGGCCTGGAGGTGGGGCTCGATGGCGAGCGCCTGGTGGCAGGGCCTGCACCCATGGGGCTCGGCCGGGCACAGCCCGAAGAGGCAACGTGGGTCCCCCTTCCCATGGGTTCACCACCTATGGGAGGGGCCAAGGAGGTCGGGTGCAGTGTGAGTTGGGTAGTGGCCGAAGGCGGGGACTTTGGCGGTCTGATTTTCGGCTACAGAAGCTGGCTCTTGGGACGTGGAATGTCACCTCTCTGAAGGGGAAGGAGCCTGAGCTAGTGCGCGAAGTTGAGAGGTTCCGGCTAGATATAGTCGGATTCACCTCGACGCACAGCTTGGACTCTGGAACCAATCTCCTTGAGAGGGGCTGGACTCTGTACCACTCTGGAGTTGCCCCCGGTGAGAGGCGCCGAGCAGGTGTGGGTATACTTATTGCCCTCCGACTTGGAGCCTGTACATTGGGGTTTACCCCAGTGGACGAGAGGGTAGCCTCCCTTCGCCTTCAGGTGGGGGGACGGGTCCTAACTGTTGTTTGTGCGTATGCACCGAACAGCAGTTCGGAGTACCCACCCTTTTTGGAGTCCCTGGAGGGGGTGCTAGAGGGCATACCTTCTGGGGACTCCCTCGTTCTGCTGGGAGACTTCAATGCTCACGTGGGCAATGACAGTGAGACCAGGAAGGGCGTGATTGGGAGGAATGGCCCCCCTGATCTGAACCCGAGTGGTGTTCTGTTATTGGACTTATGTGCTCGTCACGGATTGTCCATAACAAACACCATGTTCAAGCATAGGGGTGTTCATATGTGCACTTGGCACCAGGACACCCTAGGCCTCAGTTCGATGATCGACTTTGTGGTCGTGTCGTCGGACCTACGGCCACATGTCTTGGACACTCGGGTGAAGAGAGGGGCGGAGCTGTCAACTGATCACCACCTGGTGGTGAGTTGGCTTCGATGGTGGGGGAGGAATCCGGTCAGGCCTGGTAGGCCCAAACATCTTGTGAGGGTCTGCTGGGAACGTCTGGCAGAGCCCCCTGTCAGAACTAGCTTCAACTCCCACCTCCGGCAGAACTTCGACCACATCCTGAGGGAGGTGGGGGACATTGAGTCCGAATGGGCCATGTTCCGTGCCTCTATTGAGGCAGCTGACTGGAGCTGTGGCCGTAAGGTGGTCGGTGCCTGTCGTGGCGGCAATCCCCGAACCCGTTGGTGGACACCGGCGGTGAAGGATGCCGTCAAGCAGAAGAAGGAGTCCTGCAGGACCCTTTTGTCCTGTGGGACTCTGGAGGCAGCTGATAGGTACCGGCAGGCCAAGCGGAAAGCGGCTTTGGTGGTTGCTGAGGCAAAAACTCGGGCGTGGGAGGAGTTTGTGGAGGCCATGGAGAACGACTTTCGGACGGCTTCGAGGAGATTCTGGTCCACCATCCGGCGTCTCAGGAAGGGGAAGCAGTGCAGTGTCAACACTGTATATAGTGGGGATGGTGCGCTGCTGACTTCGACTCGGGACGTTGTGGGTCGGTGGGGGGAGTACTTCGAAGACCTACTCAATCCCATTAACATGCCTTCCAATGAGGAAGCAGAGCCTGGGGACTCAGAGGTGGGCTCCCCCATCTCTGGGACTGAGGTCACCGAGGTGGTCAAAAAACTCCTTGGTGGCAGGGCCCCGGGGGTGGATGAGATACGCCCGAAGTTCCTCAAGCCTCTGGAAGTTGTAGGACTGTCTTGGTTGACACGCCTCTGCAACATCGCATGGACATCAGGGACAGTGCCTCTGGATTGGCAGACCGGGGTGGTGGTCCCCCTCTTTAAGAAAGGGGATCGGAGGGTGTGTTCCAACTACAGAGGGATCACACTCCTCAGCCTCCCTGGAAAAGTCTATTCAGGGGTCCTGGAGAAGAGGGTCCGTCGGATAGGCGAGCCTCAGATTCAGGAGGAACAGTGTGGTTTTCGCCCTGGTCGCGGAACAGTGGACCAGCTCTATACCCTTAGCAGGGTCCTGGAGGGTGCATGGGAGTTTGCCCAACCAGTCTACATGTGTTTTGTGGACTTGGAAAAGGCATTCGACCATGTCCATCGGGGAATCCTGTGGGGGTACTCCGGGAGTATGGGGTACCGGCCCCCCTGATAAGGGCTGATCGGTCCCTGTACGATCGGTGCCAGAGCTTGGTCCGCATTGCCGGCAGTAAGTCGAACCCGTTTCCAGTGAGAGTTGGACTCCGCCAGGGCTGCCCTTTGTCACCGATTCTGTTCATAACTTTTATGGACAGAATTTCTAGGCGCAGCCAGGGCGTTGAGGGGGTCCGGTTTGGTGGGCTCAGGATTGGGTCACTGCTTTTTGCAGATGATGTTGTCCTGTTTGCTTCATCAGGCCGTGATCTTCAGCTCTCTCTGGATCGGTTCGCAGCCGAGTGTGAAGCGGCTGGGATGAGAATCAGCACCTCCAAATCCGAGACCATGGTCCTCAGCCGGAAAAGGGTGGAGTGCCCTCTCAGGGTTGGTAGCGAGATCCTGCCCCAAGTGGAGGAGTTCAAGTATCTCGGGGTCTTGTTCACGAGTGAGGGAAGAATGGAGCATGAGATCGACAGGCGGATCGGTACGGCGTCCGCAGTAATGCGGGCTCTGCATCGGTCTGTCGTGGTGAAAAAGTTTACCAGTCGATCTATGTTCCTACCCTCACCTATGGTCATGAGCTATGGGTAGTGACCGAAAGAACGAGATCGCGAATACAAGCGGCTGAAATGAGTTTCCTCCGCAGGGTGTCTGGGCTTTCCCTTAAAGATAGGGTGAGAAGCTCAGTCATCCGGGAGGGGCTCAGAGTAGAGCCGCTGCTCCTCCGCATCGAGAGGAGTCAGATGAGGTGGCTCGGGCATCTGATCAGGATGCCTCCTGGACGCCTCCCTGGTGAGGTGTTCCGGGCACGTCCAACCGGGAGGAGGCCCCGGGGAAGACCCAGGACACGCTGGAGGGACTATGTCTCTCGACTGGCCTGGGAACGCCTTGGGATTCTCCCGGAAGAGCTAGAAGAAGTGGCCGGGGAGAGGGAAGTCTGGGCATCTCTGCTCAAGCTGCTGCCCCCGCGACATGACCTCGGATAAGCGGGAGACAATGGATGGATGGCTGGATGGATGTCATGATAGCTGAAAAAATAGGTGTTGCATACATAGGACCTGTAGACCAGTACATCTCAATATCTGGTTTTCTGATTATTCCCATCAACATCAAAATCCCAATGAATTTTTTCATTTCGTTTTCATCAGTGTCTACCCAAGCACGAACACGGGAATGTGGAGGTAAATTGGGATTTTTCTCAATAAACTGTGCTGCATACAGATTTGTCTGATGAGCAAAATGTCTGATCAAATCAGGTGACACAAACAGCTCATAAAACTGCTCAGCAGTGTAATTGTTTACATCAACAGTAAAGCCACACGTTGCCTCAAACGGATGCAGAAAAGGTAGTTCACCACGGGCAGCAGTCCAGTTGAGATGCTGGGGATACACCCACTCAGCGCCATCATCCGATGCGCCGTCATTCACAGTATCATGCAGCGCACGTTGCTGATCATCATTGTTGCTAAAATCTTCTTCAGAACTGCTACAATCATGATCAGAATTATTGTCCAAAATCGCCTGCAAAGCCTCACTTGAAGTCAGTTTACGTTTCGCCATATTCACAGCTTTCACTTTCGAATCACATCACGTGATCGGCCAATACAAGCACAGAGTTGTCAAAATACAACGTAGTAATAATACCCACGCCAAACTGTCAGTTATACTACGCGCCAGGCATTCACATAACCACAGGCAAATGTGCCGGATCATTCCGGCAGTAAGGCGTCAGCATTAAAGCTACGATGCCGGATATATCCGGCAGAGGGCGGTTAAGGGGTTAATTATTAACAATACAGATTATTTAAATGAAGTTAAAGTTTTATCTGTATAATATAATCAACATATTTTGCTGCATTTCATCTTAAAAATGAATACCATCATCATATGTAAATACGCGCTTTATAATGTGGCGCAGGTTGTGCAATATTATAACTGTAGTGCAAGTTTACAGTGAGGTAATTGTACTTATAAGTAAACAGTTCTACAAGGAGCACTTGATGGACTGATTGAGTGTGTTTAGAGTTCTTGGGATGAAACTGTTTGTGAACCACGAGGTCCGTACAGGAAAGGCTCTGAAGCATTTTGCCATGGCTCAGGCAGCGTCTGCTTCATGCTGTGTACCGATAATTCTCTTTCTGATCAGCTGCTGCTGTGATTCCCCACTCAGATACAGTGATATAAATACTCCGAGTGGTGCTGTGAGAGTAATATGGAAAAAGATGATCTGCTGTGGCAACCCCTAACGGGAGCAGCTGAAAGAAGAAGAAGATGCAGTGAGAGTTACAACGCTAAAGCAGTTATGGTATTTGGAATACTATGGCTATTCCCTGGACCATTATATTGCTGCAAGTTAATTACAATCAGATGCATTACACTAATAAACAATATGCAGTTAGTTTCAGTGTATTTATAAAGCCGCGTCAGGAATGTGGAGCTAAGAAAGAAAGGGTGACCACACAGGAACAGTAGCACTGCTTTGACGCTGGGTGCCGCCAGTCTGCAAAACCGAGCGGAGAAATTACGTACGCCAGGGCATGAGGTACCGTGGAAATGTGCGTGGCTTTACGCCAAGTTTAGGTTTTATACATCGCGATCTGAGCATGGAAACGTTCATACGCAACATTTCTGTGCGTACGCACCGTTTATACATGAAGCCCCTGGTGAGTACAATAATGGGGTCCTCTCTGTGGACATACACTGATGTCTGCATTTGAGAAACTTACTGTCACTTTACTCCAATCGTCACTCAGAGTTTGTCGAATTCATTACTAAGTTACGTCATGGGGGCTTTAACAGGTCTGGGCCAGGGGTCTCAGCAGGACCTGCCTGATCAGACTGCACTGGACGGTGAGTGTCGTGTACACCTAGCAGACCATCGACTGACTTGGATTATTTGTGATGTCTCCTTCTTTAGATTACTGAGGACTTCAGAACAGCAATGAGAGGAGGAGGAAGGTACAGGAGCGTCACACCGAGAAGACAAAGGGCAAGATGATGAAGATTATTATTATTATTATTATTACCACTAAATTTAGGATTCATATTTGACATAAGACAGAAATCAGCAATGAACTGTTCTGTAGATAGAAGTGACATTTGAATTTGAGATGTTTTTAGTTTAGCGGAGCTCTCGTTATAAACGTAGAGGGTTAGCCGTGTGCTCTTGACTTGGATTACATTGACGTTGTTGTGCTTTGGGGTGAAGCCGAGTGACCTCAGGGATTATAAAGAAATGTGATAATTATTAGAAAATAAAGGCTGACTTTCATTCAGTTTACATAGACATTCATTTTATTATGGGATATATTGTACCAGTTTAAAATTGTTACTGTATTAATAATATACAAAGAATGACTTTAACAGATTACACATAATAAAAGTGTCATTTTAGTTATATTTTTAATGTGCTAATAATTAAACTATAAATTTAGTTTTTTAACTATTTCAAGGACATTTATTATTTACTTAAAATATAATTATAGTAGTCATATAGCAGAAAAAAATGTTTAGTTAATTATAAGTATGTAACAATTAAAGACAATGTACAATTAAAGTTTTTAATGTATTTAATGTAATATTTGACCAATGTATCCATCCATTATCCAACCCGCTATATCCTAACTACAGCGTCAAGGGGGTCTGCTGGAGCCAATCCTAGTCAGCACAGGGCGTGAGGCAGGAACCAAACCCCGGGCAGGGTGCCAGCCCACTGCAGGGCACACTCACACACACACACACACTCACACACACAATTTAGGACCACCAATGCACCTCACCTGCATGTCTCTGGACTGTGGGAGGAAACCCACGCAGACACAGTGAGAACATGCAAACTCCACACAGGGAGGACCCTGGCAGTGAACCCAGATGGGTCTCCTAACCGCGAGGCAGCAGCGCTACCCACTGTGCCACCGTGCCACCTGTAATAATAGTACACTTGTAATTGATAAAAGTTCATTCTAAATCTATTGTAAGATTGTGTTGATCTTTTAAAAGTATATATAAAGCAATACAATTTAATTTTCCTGAAGTACACTTCCAATAGTCCCACTGTAGCACGTTTAACACAAATGAAGTTGATATTGTGTACAGTTTAAATACATTTAGCACAGAATGAGTTGCTCCAGCGTCACACATTTGAAATCTAAATATCATCAGTCCTGGCCCAAGTTTATTTCTCGTACCTCAGCACACTTGTGTTTATTACACTTCAGAATACAAAGAGCAGTAAAGACGAGAAGACGACGAGCAGGTAGGGAGGTGAGGGGCTGCGAGGACAGAAAGTGACGGGCGTGGGTGACGTGACACTCCGGTGTGTTTGGTGACTCGCTCAGCTGGTTTGGATGTTAGAACATTTGAAACTCTCAAGTCACTTCATTAAAGGGTCCGTTGTCACAGTTTCTCTTATTTCATATTTTATTAACAGTGAGTCACAGTCACAAATCACAGCAGTCACAGTGATGGAGGCAGCTGCTCTTTGTCACCAATAACTGAGGATGTTGTCCATCTTTACGTCTTCACACCGACTCACACGTGTCACTGATCTGCTCAAACCTGATCTGAGGCTCAGCGGAGTGAAGGTCTGGTGGTCTTTTTGTCCATGAAGATCTCCTGTCCCCCCAGGACAGACTCTACAGATGATGCCAGCCAGTCAAGATGGCACTAATGTCTCCTACATGACGACTGACCTTAGAAACACAAATGTCTGTCCTTGTTGTGTTGTCCATCGGCTTTTCTTCTTCATTTTCTGTAGATATGGCCGCTCTCTGCTGTCTCCCATTCCTTGTCTTTTTAATAAGAGACTCTGGGGGTCTGGCTGTCCTGTCCTCTGACTGCAGTATTTGACCCAGCTGACCATGACATCCTCATTGCCCATCTTGGCTCAGTCAAACCTCACAGGCAGAGGATTTTAGTCAGGGTGGGCCGCCTCTCCTCCTCATCCTCGGCCCCTCTCTATTCTGTGGCCTATTCTTTATTTCACTGTAGATGTTCCTCTTGTTATTTTTAAAATAACTCGATATTTCTCTCCATGGCTACACAGATGACACTCTGACGTATTTTCCAGTCATCAGCTCCAAACCAATTCTCTTAACCCTTTATTGGAATGTCCAGAAGACATTAAGACATGGAGGTCACCTCATTCTCTTCGTCTACATGACATACAAACAGACCTTGTGTGTTCTGGACCTTCTGAACTAACTTGTGCTCCTACAGTTCATCTCGGCCCCCTGACCACCGACTGTAAACCCCTGACAGACAATCCTGCTGTGATTTGTGATAAACAGATGACCTCCTCCTCCTCGTCTGTCCTCGTCCCCCTCACTGACTGTCCTTCACTTTCTAACTCTCTCCTCCTTGCCCCCCTTGTTCATCTCTATTTGTTTTCTTGTCCCTGTTCCTCTTTTTCTAACCCAGCTGTCCTAAAGAAGCCCACCCTCAGGCTGGGGTCCCCCACTTGATTCCTTTAGACCCTCATCCCACTCCCACTCTTGTTTTATTTTCCAGTTTCTTTCTTAATTCCCAGTTCAGTTTATTCCCCTCTGTTTTTCCATCCATTTTCTAAGCCCCCTCAGTTCAGTTCAGGTGGTGGTCCTTCAGTGGCCGTCTGTCCACATCAAGTCAGGACCCCACCCTGGACGGCGCAAGTCCATCCCATCTCCACACTCCTCCATGTTCTCCTCGTCTTTTCTTTTTAATGGCTCACTTGTTCAGGCCGCTGCTCACTACAAGGACACGACTGGGGGGGGACGGTGAAGTGGAGACGACGGAATAAAAAAGAAAATGAGAGTCAAAACTGAGCATCATGGGAGTTAAAGTGTCACTAAAGGAGAATCAGCAGGTGGCAGACAAGACCTGGGGGACACGGAGCAGACACGGGTTCAAATGACACAGAGTGACGATGGAGACGAGCGCTGATGGCGTCATGTGATGGACCAGTGTCCTGTCCAGGGTTTGTCCCAGCCTCGTCCCCAGTATCACTACAGCCTCAGGCCCCCTGTCAGCCCACAGCTGGACTGTCCACCTCTTTTTGATCCTCGGTGGGACAGGCGACTTGGGGGGCTTTTCACAGGATGACCCCCACTGCTTTACTGCCTCTAGTGGTGAAACTCAGGGGTCTGCAGGTCTGAGTCTGCTTGAGATTTGTCACCAGTTGAGGGTCTCAAGGTGTTAAAAATAAAAGTGACGTTAAAGGAGGAGCACACAGGCTGAGGGGACACGGAGAGGAGCAGAGCTGAGAGGAGAAGGAAAAGAGGAACGAGGAGAATTTAGGGGAGAGTGGACGGGGGCTCCGTCACTGACAGGGGGGTCAGTCTGATCACCACTGCTGGTCTTCTCATGTACTGATAGTCAGCAGACGTCCAGACCTGCTCAGCTCCTCCTCTACTGACCTCAGGTTCCTCTCCTCACTCTCACTGATCTCGTTGTTCTGCAGCCTGTGAGGAGACACAAGTGTGAGTTACAAACAACAGGGGGCGCCACATACACACTGGACTGTCACACTGACACGCCCCCTGATGTCACCCAGAATTCCTCTCAGTGTCTGTGGTCATCTAAGTCACATAATGTGTGTGTCGGCCTGTCAGTCACTCAGTCCACTCACCGATTGGTCAACATCCTCCGAAGGCCTGCTGGTCGCGTCACGTTTCATAAAGAAGGTGGTCTGTCCAGTTGACGTGCTGTTGCCCCCTCTGTCCCCATGCGGTCACTTCCTGTCTATCTCTCCAGTGCTCCGTCTCTCTTCATTTTCTCTTCTTCTCCTCCTCACTCTCATGTCTTCTCTCATTTCATCTCCTGCTCGTCTCTCATCCTCCTTTCTTCCTCTTGTCCACTGATCCCCCTGTCTGCTGCTCTGCTTTTTCTTGTTTGTTACAAATGACCCTCAGCCCCCAGACTGTCATGTCCACCTCTCCTCCTGTCCACACTGTCTGCTGTCCTGATCCCCCGTGTCCTTGTCCCCCTGACTCTGGCTGGACACTCTGCTGCTGTCCATTTCTTCTTCTTCTTGTCCATCTCACACTCCTCCTCATCTTCCTCTGTCTGTGTCTCCTTATCTTTGTTGTCCTTTCTGTCTGTCACCTCAGTCCAGCTCCACTTGTCACTGTCACTCTGGTCACTCCGTGTGCTGTCATGTGATCAGCCCGCCCATCAATAACACATTCACACCCCCACCCCTCCCCCTCTTTACTCACCTCAGTGTCACTAATTTACAGTTGTCACTCCTGAGCCCCTCACTCAGCTGACGAGCCCCTGAATCTCCCACCTTGTTGATGTTCAGCTCCAGTACAGTCAGCTGTGAGTTTGGAGACGAGAGGACCGAGGAGAGAGCTGAGCAGCAGGCCGAGGTGAGACCACAAGACTCCAACCTGTGGAGAAGAAGAGAGACGAGTGAGGACAGACAGACAGACAGAAGGACACACAGCACAAGGGCTCAATGACTGCGCCGTCTTCACTGAAATGCACTTTGACCCTGAGACCACCACTGTCCTTATAAGGTAAGGCGCTATATACATGACAGCGTCTTCTGCCTTTCTGTCACACTGACTGGTGACAAGTCAATCAAAGTGACATGTGGACACTGGACAGGAATGTGAAGGACATGAGGCTGACAGTGTCCTGCACTCGAGGGTCCAGACAGACTTGTCAAAGCCGATGACAGTGGAGGGACCACCTTGGATTTGTGTCTGTAACTGAGGACTCAGCACATGGAGGGGCTTTGACTGATTTGCAGGACCCCATCCACAGATTCCTGTCAGACACGCCGGTCACTGCTGGACATCGGAGAGCGCGACACTCGCGTGTCTGTCATGGTGGGCTCTCCTGATGTCAGACCACTTAGACGATGAGGACCCTCTGTCTGTGTATTGTGACAAAGACTGGACTGACTGTGTGATCAGTGACATAATGGACAGGGTGGACAGGACTGACATGTGACACTTCTGACACTCACACGTCACATGCTGACCGGTTACACTGACCAGCTGACCTCAGTCCACTAAAGGCCTCACTGCTGGTGACCTCAGTTTTCTTATTTCTCTCCTAATTTGTAATAAAGCCAGTGGACGAGCTCTGAATGGACACTCAGCATCCCAAAGTCCAGTCCCCTGGGCACAGAGGTGGTCTGAGTGGACTGTGAAGTGACCCCCATTACTGCTGACCACTGCTGTCCACTCCCAGCTCTCCTCTGACCTGAGCTGCCCATTCAGAGCAAAACGGCAGAGTGACCTGCTAGCATCACCACCTGCTGGTAGGTGTTAGAAATGACACAATTGACATCTCAATGACATCAAACCACACGGAGAATTAAAGAATAAAAAGACAAGAAGAACAGCAGCTGGGCCACCGAATGAGAAAAGAATCAGAAGATCACAAGAAGAACACGTCAGGGTCTCAGAAAAGGAGGAGAATGATCAGGAATTCAGCAGTCCGGACCACCAGGATTAACTCACCTGTGAAGATCAGGAAACAAATCAAAAGAACAACACATCCCATAATAAACAGACAGCATATGACAGAATGTGAAAGAAAACCAAACAATCATCTCTTCATAGCTCAGTCCTAAATCACAAGCAAATCCTTTTAGTTCTGAAAACACAAGTGAAGCCCCCCATGGCAGTCTGTTTGAGGGGTCCTGCTTCTCGAGGTCCGACCACATAAACCTCACAGTCTGAGGGCCAACGCGATTCTCTCAATGACTTCTTCAGGACAAACAATAAAACATAACACATGTTACTAAATAAATCCTAAAAACATCACTCTGTGACAACGACAATGACGTGTGTGACATTAAAGAGTATTGGCATCCACTGCAGCTGTCCCCGTGTTTAGGACCCCCGTCATTTGTGTGTCCTCGATGTCACATTAGGATACGCTGGTTAAGGCCGATGTCTGAAGACACTTTGAACATTCAAATGATGATATGTCCCCTGTTCAAGGTGCCAGCGTTGTAATAAAGGGTGACACCATTGTCATCAATCAAGTGACAATTTGTCTAAGAAACAGGGGAGACTCGAGCTGTGAGGGTAGAATACACGACAATGGAGTCACGTCACAAGTCTGATTTGTAGGACACCAACAGAGGAGCACATGGACATCAGGAGCAGAAAAGTGACATCAGAGAGGGCTGAGCAAATGTCACTTTGTCACTAAGGGTCAAAAGGTGGAACAACTGAAATCAGAAACTAATAGAAAGTGCTGGGGATTGTGATGGACACTTGAGGTCACAAGAAGAGAACTGGACAGTCAAGATAGATAGATAGATAGATAGATAGATAGATAGATAGATAGATAGATAGATAGATAGATAGATAGATAGATAGATAGATGTGAAAGGCACTATATAATAGATAGATAGATAGATAGATAGATAGATAGATAGATAGATAGATAGATAGATAGATAGATAGATAGATAGATAGATGTGAAAGGCACTATATCATGTGATCAGCCCGCCCATCAATAACACATTCACACCCCCACCCCTCCCCCTCTTTACTCACCCCAGTGTCACTAATTTACAGTTGTCACTCCTGAGCCCCTCACTCAGCTGACGAGCCCCTGAATCTCCCAGGTTGTTGTTGTTCAGCTCCAGTGCAGTCAGCTGTGAGTTTGGAGACGAGAGGACCGAGGAGAGAGCTGAGCAGCAGGCCGAGGTGAGACCACAAGAGTACAACCTGTGAAGAAGAAGAGAGACGAGTGAGGACAGACAGACAGACAGAAGGACACACAGCACAAGGGCTCAATGACTGCGCTGTCTTCACTGAAATGCACTTTGACCTGAGACCACCGCTGTCCTTATAAGGTAAGGCGCTATATACCTGACAGTGTCTTCTGCCTTCCTGCCACACTGACTGGTGACAAGTGACATGTGGACACTGGACAGGACTGTGAAGGACATGAGGCTGACAGTGTCCTGCACTCGAGGATCCAAACAGACTTGTCAAAGCCGATGACAGCAGAGGGACCACCTTGGATTTGTGTCTGTAACTGAGGACTCAGCACATGGAGGGGCTTTGACTGATTTGCAGGACCCCATCCACACATTCCTGTCAGACACGCCGGTCACTGTTGGACATCGGAGAGCGCGACACTCGAGTGTCTGTCATGATGGGCTCTCCTGATGTCAGACCACTTAGACGATGAGGATCCTCTGTCTGTCTATGGTGACAAAGACTGGACTGACTGTGTGATCAGTGACATAATGGACAGGGTGGACAGGACTGACATGTGACACTTCTGACACTCACACATCACATGCTAACCGGTGCCACTGACCAGCTGACCTCAGTCCACTAAAGGCCTCACTGCTGGTCACCTCAGTTTTCTTATTTACCTCCTAATTTGTAATAAAGCCAGTGGACGAGCTCTGAATGGACACTCACCATCCCAAAGTCCAGTCCCCTGGGCACAGAGGTGGTCTGAGTGGACTGTGAAGTGACCCCCATTACTGCTGACCACTGCTGTCCACTCCCAGCTCTCCTCTGACCTGAGCTGCCCATTCACAGTAAAATGTCAGAGTGACCTGCTAGCATCGCCACCTGCTGGTAGGTGTTAGAAATGACACAATTGACATCTCAGTGACATCAAACCACACGGAGAATTAAAGAATAAAAAGACAAGAAGAACAGCAGATGGGCCACCGAAAGAGAAAAGAATCAGAAGATCACAAGAAGAACACATCAGGGGCTCAGAAAAGGACGAGAATCATCAGGAATTCAGCAGTCCGGACCACCAGGATTAACTCACCTGTGAAGATCAGGAAACAAATCAAAAGAACAACAACACATCCCATAATAAACAGACAGAATATGAGAGAATGTGAAAAGAAAACCAAACAATCGTCTCTTCATAGCTCAGTCCTAAATCACAAGCAAATCCTTTTAGTTCTGAAGACACAAGTGAAGCCCCCATGGCAGCCTGTTTGATAGGTCCTGCTTCTCGAGGTCCGACCACATAAACCTCACAGTCTGAGGGCCAACGCGATTCTCTCAATGACTTCTTCAGAGAAAACAATAAAACATAACACACGTTATTAAATAAATCCTAAAAATGTCACTCTGTGATAATGACAATGACGTGTGTGACATTAAAGAGTATTGGTGTCCACTGCAGCTGTCCCCATGTTTAGGACCCCCGTCATTTGTGTGTTCTTGATGTCACATTAGGATATGCTGGTTAAGGCCGATGTCTGCAGACACTTTGGGATATTCAAATGAGAACATGTCCCCTGTTCAAGGTGCCAGCGTCATAATAAAGGGTGACACCATTGTCATCAATCAACTGACAATTTGTCTAAGAAACAGGCACGACTCGAGCTGTGAGGGTAAAATACATGACAATGGGGTCACGTCACAAGTCTGATGTGCAGGACACCAACAGAAGAGCACAAGGACATCAGGAGCAGAAAAGTGACATCAGAGAGGGGCTGAGCAAATGTCACTTTGTCACTAAGGGTGACAAGGGGTGCAACTGAAATCAGAAACTAACAGAAAGTGCTGGGGATTGTGATGGACACTTGAGGGCACAGGAAGAGAACTGGAGTGTCAAGATAGATAGATAGATAGATAGATAGATAGATAGATAGATAGATAGATAGATAGATAGATAGATAGATAGATAGATAGATGTGAAAGGCACTATATCATGTGATCAGCCCGCCCATCAATAACACATTCACACCCCACACCCCTCCCCCTCTTTACTCACCTCAGTATCACTAATTTACAGTTGTCACTCCTGAGCCCCTCACTCAGCTGATGAGCCCCTGAATCTCCCAGGTTGTTGTTGTTCAGCCCCAGTGCAGTCAGCTGTGAGTTTGGAGACGAGAGGACCGAGGAGAGAGCTGAGCAGCAGGCCGAGGTGAGACCACAAGAGTACAACCTGTGAAGAAGAAGAGAGACGAGTGAGGACAGACAGACAGACAGAAGGACACACAGCACAAGGGCTCAATGACTGCGCTGTGTTCACTGAAATGCACTTTGACCCTGAGACCACTGCTGTCCTTATAAGGTAAGGCGCTATATAACTGACAGTGTCTTCTGCCTTCCTGCCACACTGACTGGTGACAAATCACTCACAGTGACATGTGGACACTGGACAGGAATGTGAAGGACATGAGGCTGACAGTGTCCTGCACTCGAGGGTCCAGACAGACTTGTCAAAGCCAATGACAGCGGAGGGACCACCTTGGATTTGTGTCTGTAACTGAGGACTCAGCACATGGAGGGGCTTTGACTGATTTGCAGGACCCCATCCACAGATTCCTGTTAGACACGCCGGTAACTGCTGGACATCAGAGAGCATGACACCTGAGTGTCTGTCATGGTGGGCTCTCCTGATGTCAGACCACCTAGACGATGTGGACACTCTGTCTGTCTATTGTGACAAAGACTGGACTGACTGTGTGATCAGTGACATAATGGACAGGGTGGACAGGACTGACATGTGACACTTCTGACACTCACACGTCACATGCTGACCGGTGACACTGACCAGCTGACCTTAGTCCACTATAGGCCTCACTGCTGGTGACCTCAGTTTTCTTATTTCTCTCCTAATTTGTAATAAAGACAGTGGACGAGCTCTGAATGGACACTCAGCATCCCAAAGTCCAGTCCCCTGGGCACAGAGGTGGTCTGAGTGGACTGTGAAGTGACCCCCATTACTGCTGACCACTGCTGTCCACTCCCAGCTCTCCTCTGACCTGAGCTGCCCATTCAGAGCAAAATGGCAGAGTGACCTGCTAGCATCGCCACCTGCTGGTAGGTGTTAGAAATGACACAATTGACATCTCAGTGACATCAAACCACACGGAGAATTAAAGAATAAAAAGACAAGAAGAACAGCAGCTGGGCCACCGAAAGAGAAAAGAATCAGAAGATCACAAGAAGAACACGTCAGGGGCTCAGAAAAGGACGAGAATCATCAGGAATTCAGCAGTCCGGACCACCAGGATTAACTCACCTGTGAAGATCAGGAAACAAATCAACAGAACAACAACACATCCCATAATAAACAGTCAGAATATGAGAAAATGTGAAAGAAAACCAAACAATCGTCTCTTCATAGCTCAGTCCTAAATCACAAGCAAATCCTTTTAGTTCTGAAGACACAAGTGAAGCCCCCATGGCAGCCTGTTTGAGGGGTCCTAATTCTCGAGGTCCGACCACATAAACCTCACAGTCTGAGGGCCAACGTGATTCTCTCAATGACTTCTTCAGGGCAAACAATAAAACATAACACACGTTACTAAATAAATCTTAAAAACATCACTCTGTGACAATGACAATGACGTGTGTGACATTAAAGAGTATTGGCGTCCACTGCAGCTGTCCCTGTCTTTAAGACCCTTGTCATTTTTGTGTTCTCGATGTCACATTAGGATAAATAATAATAATAATAATTCATTACATTTATATAGCGCTTTTCTCAATACTCAAAGCACTATCCATACAGGGAGGAACCGGGAAGCGAACCCACAATCTTCCACAGTCTCCTTACTGCAAAGCAGTAGCACTACCACTGCGCCACCTGTGAGGACAGGATATGCTGGTTAAGGCCGATGTCTGCAGAGACTTTGAACATTCAAATGAGGACATGTCCCCTGTTCAAGGTGCCAGCGTCATAATAAAGGGTGACACCATTGTCATCAATCAACTGACGATTTGTCTAAGAAACAGGCGAGACTCGAGCTGTGAGGGTAGAATACACGACAATGGGGTCACGTCACAAGTCTGATGTGCAGGACACCAACAGAGGAGCACGTGGACATCAGGAGCAGAAAAGTGACATCAGAGAGGAGCTGAGCAAATGTCACTTTGTCACTAAGGGTCACAAGGTGGGACAACTGAAATCAGAAACTACTAGAAAGTGCTGGGGAATGTGATGGACACTTGAGGTCACAGGAGGTGAACTGGACTGTCTAGATAGATAGATAGATAGATAGATAGATAGATAGATAGATAGATAGATAGATAGATAGATAGATAGATAGATAGATAGATAGATAGATAGATAGATAGATAGATAGATAGATAGCTGTGAAAGGCACTATATCATGTGATCACCCCGCCCATCAATAACACATTCACACCCCCACCCCTCCCCCTCTTTACTCACACCAGTATCTGTAATTTACAGTTGTCACTCCTGAGCCCCTCACTCAGCTGACGAGCCCCTGAATCTCCCAGGTTCTTGTTGTTCATCACCAGTGCAGTCAGCTGTGAGTTTGGAAATGAGAGGACCGAGGAGAGAGCTGAGCAGCAGGCCGAGGTGAGACGACATGAGGCCATCCTGTGAAGAAGAAGAGAGACGAGTGAGGACAGACAGACAGAAGGACACACCGCACAAGGGCTCAATGACTGCACCGTCTTCACTGAAATGCACTTTGACCCTGAGACCACCGCTGTCCTTATAAGGTAAGGCGCTATATACCTGACAGGGTCTTCTGCCGTCCTGCCACACTGACTGGTGATAAGTCACTCAAAGTGACATGTGGACACTGGACAGGAATGTGAAGGACATGAGGCTGACAGTGTCCTGCACTCGAGGGTCCAGACAGACTTGTCAAAGCCGATGACAGTGGAGGGACCACCTTGGATTTGTGTCTGTAACTGAGGACTCAGCACATGGAGGGGCTTTGACTGATTTGCAGGACCCCATCCACAGATTCCTGTTAGACACGCCGGTCACTGCTGGACATCGAAGAGCGCGACACTCGAGTGTCTGTCATGGTGGGCTCTCCTGATGTCAGACCACTTAAACGATGAGGACCCTCTGTCTGTCTATTGTGACAAAGACTGGGCTGACTGTGTGATCAGTGACATAATGGACAGGGTGGACAGGACTGACATGTGACACTTCTGACTCTCACACGTCACATGCTGACCGGTGCCACTGACCAGCTGACCTCAGTCCACTAAAGGCCTCACTGCTGGTCACCTCAGTTTTCTTTTTTCTCTCCTAATTTGTAATAAAGCCAGTGGACGAGCTCTGAATGGACACTCAGCATCCCAAAGTCCAGTCCCCTGGGCACAGAGGTGGTCTGAGTGGACTGTGAAGTGACCACCATTACTGCTGACCACTGCTGTCCACTCCCAGCTCTCCTCTGACCTGAGCTGCCCATTAAGAGCAAAATGGCAGAGTGACCTGCTAGCATCGCCACCTGCTGGTAGGTGTTAGAAATGACACAATTGACATCTCAGTGACATCAGACAACACAGAGAATTAAAGAATAAAAAGACAAGAAGAACAGCAGCTGGGCCACCGAAAGAGAAAAGAATCAGAAGATCACAAGAAGAACACGTCAGGGGCTCAGAAAAGGACGAGAAGCATCAGGAATTCAGCAGTCCGGACCACCAGGATGAACTCACCTGTGAAGATCAGGAAACAAATCAAAAGAACAACAACACATCCCATAATAAACAGACAGAATATGAGAGAATGTGAAAGAAAACCAAACAATCGTCTCTTCATAGCTCAGTCCTAAATTACAAGGAAATCTTTTTAGTTCTGAAGACACAAGTGAAGCCCCCATGGCAGTCTGTTTGAGGGGTCCTGCTTCTCGAGGTCCGACCACATAAACCTCACAGTCTGAGGGCCAACGCTATTCTCTCAATGACTTCTTCAGGGCAAACAATAAAACATAACACATTACTAAATAAATCCTAAAAATGTCACTCTGTGACAATGACAATGACGTGTGTGACATTAAAGAGTATTGGCGTCCACTGCAGCTGTCCCCGTGTTTAGGACCCCCATCATTTGTGTGTTCTCGATGTTACATTAGGATACGCTGGTTAAGGCCGATGTCTGCAGACACTTTGAACATTCAAATGAGGACATGTCCCCTGTTCAAGGTGCCAGCATCATAATAAAGGGTGACACCATTGTCATCAATCAAGTGACGAATTGTCTACGAAACAGGCGAGACTCGAGCTGTGAGGGTAGAATACACGACAATGGAGTCACGTCACAAGTCTGATGTGCAGGACACCAAAAGAGGAGCACGAGGACATCAGGAGCAGAAAAGTGACGTCAGAGAGGGGCTGAGCAAATGTCACTTTGTCACTAAGGGTCACAAGGGGGACAACTGAAATCAGAAACTACTAGAAAGTGCAGGGGATTGTGATGGACATTTGAGGTCACAGGAGGTGAACTGGACTGTCAAGATAATAATGTGACCTTAAGAAATGCTCTGGACACAGTGGCTCCCCTTAAAACAAAAGTGATCAAAGCACATAGAAACTCTCCCTGGTTTAATGAAAACACTTGAGATCTTAAATTAGAGTGTCAAAAACTGTAGCGCAGATGGAGAACAATAAAGCTACATGTCTTTCAAATTGCATGGACAGAGAGTGTCAATAAATATAAAAAAGCCCTCTTTAAAGCTCGCTCAGAATACTATTCTAGAATAATAGATAACAATAATAAAAATGCTCGGGTACTGTTTAGAACAGTGGCTAAATTAACAAATGGAAATTCAGATCAACAGTGCAAAATACCAACAGATATTAGTAGTACAGACTTCATGAACTTCTTCAATGAGAAAATTAAAAATATAAGATCCCAGATCTCTGCATCACAGTACAAACCAAATACTAGCTTAGCAGACCCTGTCTCACATTGCATTCAGCACTTTAATAATTTTAATCGTGTAACAGAGCAGGAAGTGTTAACTTTAATTTCTAAAATGAAGCCCACTACTTGTTCCCTAGATCCAGTGCCAAAAAAACTAGTAAAAAGTGCAATGGATGTTCTTGCAGCGCCTACTCTAGATAGATAGATAGATAGATAGATAGATAGAAGATAGATAGATAGATAGATAGATAGATAGATAGATAGATAGATAGATAGATAGATAGATAGATAGATAGACATGAACACATCAATCCCAATAACAATGTCATTACTCCTCCACTACTCCCCAGTCCCCACACATTAAGTACACACATCTGTATTTAGTATTCAGTACTCCAGCTAATCCTTCTAACATTTAACATTATAATTTCACACTCGCTTTTCTTCGTTATTCCAAATTGATTTTTCGTTGCCCCCCCCCCCCCCCCCCCTCAGTAGAGCACAGCACCCCCTTCACTCCACACACTTTTTTCAAATTCTTCGATATTACACATTGTTTTATATATGTAAATTCTAGTTTGATTCTCGAAATTAACATAAAATTTGAAAATAAGCAGTACCCTTCATCTGGTAACGTACCACACTGTTTATTATTAACGGCTTTTTTAAAATGGCTAACTTTGCTTGCCCAAGTAAAAATTAATTTAAAAGTTGAAATTTTGATTTTGATGTTTTGTTATATTTCATGCCCCTCCAAATAAATCTCTGAACATCAAAGAAGAAACAGTAAATTTTTCACATATTTTCTTGAAAATACCACCAACAGAGTTTGCAGTCTCGTACAATATAAAAATAAATGATTAAACAGTCTCTTTCTCCCCACAGAAGGCCCATTTATCGCTCACGTCGCTCTGAAGTTTATTTAGAAACACATTTGTTGCGATGACCCCGTGTACGACTCTCCATTGTAAATCACCTGCTCTCTTATTATTAGGGGGGTTTATAAAATTCTCTCCATGCTGGCCTGACCTCTGTTTTTAATTTAATTTTTCAGTCCAGGGTGTCATGATGGTGTTTTTTAAATTTGAAAAATGGAAAACTTTGATGCAGTATACATACACATCTTTTTTTTGGTAAAGATCAAAAAAATATATTTTCCTGTTCGTCAAGCCTTAAAATCGAGTCCTCCCCTCACACCATTCATGTCCAATTTGGGTTCCACCTCCAGATCAGTAAAGCAGCCCTCCTCGTCCTCCCTCCTCCTCCTCCTCATCCCTCCTCCATCTTGTTATGCACTGAGGTCGAGTTCCCCTGACTTTCTCTTAGGCCTGATGAAGTCTTTTGCCATAAATGATAATAAATAATTGACAGTTCTTATTCATCGAATGCCCAGCCCTGAGGCCAACGCAGTGGAATCTTTAAAACTCTTGTTGTCCTCCTCCAATAAGAGGAAAAACCACAATGCCACTTTTGATCAAAGTCTTTACAAACTAATTTTAAAAAGCAGTGGGACATGTGAATAAAGAATTAAAAATGAGGGGTACATTGAAAAGTGAAGGGACTTGAATGGCACTCACTGAAGAAAGGAGCTCCAAGTACGTAAAACTCCCTTGTAAAATTTGGGTAAACGGAGTGAGATTTAAATTGCTCAAATCTATGAGCAATAACTGCACATCAAAACCCAAATTTTCAATCTTATGGGAAAAATGAAAGAGCTATTCTTTTCCAAATTATGGGTTCTAAAGAGAATAAAAGGCGCTGTAAAACTAACAATCTGAAACTAGCGACCCTTACAGCAGACATCAATCAGGCCTTGTCCTCCTTCCTCCACCGGTAAACAGATGAGTCCTTTCTTCAGCCAGTACACTCCATTCCAAAATAGTTAACTAATAATTTCTGTATGGAGTGTAAGAGTCCTGATGGGCGGGTCAACACTCATCAGTCTGTGCCACAGCATGGAGGCAACGAGATTGTTTATAACAAGAACTCTTCCTCTAAAAGAGAGTTTAGGCGCAATCCACTGCCATTTCTTCAATCGTAAGTCAATCTGTTGTAAACAGCCCCTCCCAGTTGTCCTTTTCAATGTCCTCACCACCCAGCACAACCTCGAGGTAATGGAAAGCTTTCTTATTCCAGCCCAGCCCTGATGGTAAGCACTGGCGGAGGACGATGCACCCAGTCCCCTGATAAATATGCATTCCCCTTCTCACAGTTAACTTTAGCAGAGGATGCTCCCTCAAAAAGTGCTAAACATTTACACACAGCAGAGACGTCTTCATCAGAATTCACAAACAACACCACGACGTCATCTGCATAGGCCAGAAATTTAAAAGTAAGATTTTTACACAATGGAATTGTAAATCCTGCAGGTGTTTCTCAAGCTGCCTAAGAAAAGGTTCAATGGAGATGGCGTATAACATCCCAGACAAAGGACACCCCTGGATGAATCCCCCTGGTCACAGCGAATGGCCGGCTGAACACCCCATTGATTTTTAACACTCCAAACACATTGGAATGCAACATTTGATGTACTTTACAAAAGGTAAACCAAAACCAAACGCTCTTAAAGTTGTGAATAAATATTTGTGGTCGACCGATCAAAAGCCTTTTCTTGGTCTAAAGAAAAAACGCCAACATTGAGGTTGAAAGCTTTCGATGCAGATATGATGTCCCTCAGCACAAATATGTTGTCGTGAATTTGTCTGTCCGGTACGCAGTAGGACTGGTAGGGGTTGATGATGCTGCCCATCACTTTTCTCAGCCTCGTCACTTATCCTTTTGAAATGATTTTATAGTCCATGTTGAGTAAGCTCACGGGCCGCCAGTTCTTCAGAAGGCAGAGGTTGCCTTTCTTAGGGAGCAAAGTAATGACAGCTCGGCGACAGCCGACCGGAAGCTCCCCTGCTTGTAAACTGTCCTGTACAACCTCAAAGAAGTCCATGCCCAATAATGGCCAGAACTGTTTATAAAATTCAACCGGTAATCCGTCAATTCCCAGCGTCTTTCCAGTATTTAGACCATTGAGTGCAACTGTGAGTCCTTGAAAAGTGAGGTCGCTGTCCAGAAACTCGGCAGAATTGTCAGAAATGTGAGGCAGTCCTTTGAACAAAGTGGCTGAAGAAGAGAGACTGAGCAGCTCCTCTGAAAACAAAGTCTCGTAAAAAGACACAGCAAAGTCCCGGATGTCCTCAGGCTCTCTCAGCTCTTCTACAGTATCTGTTTGGAGAACATGAATAACTTTACCTTGGGCCTTCTTTTTTTCCCCAAAGCAAAGAAACATTTTGTAGGTGCATCGAGATGGTTAAGTTGTTGAAAACGAGAACGTATTAAAGCTCCTTGAGCTCGAAGCTCCAATAAATCCCATAGTGTTGTTTTCTTTGTGATCAGGTTGTGCAGCAGATCCTCAGAGTAGCCATGTAACAGAGTCTGATGTAACTTGGTGATCTCCTCCTCGAGTGTCTTCATTGTTAAAATGCAGGCCTTGGTGACGTGTTCAGTGTATTGCTGACAAAATTGTCGAATCTGCACCTTGGACACGTCCCACCACTATCTCAGGGATTCAAAACGCAGCTTGGTGGAACTCCACTGCTCCCAAAAGAAATTAAAACATTTCACAAAGTGACTGTCCTGAAGTAGAGTGGTGTTGAAGTGCCAGTATGATTTATATTTTTGTGGAGATGGGAGGAGAAAAGTAACAGAAACCAGAGAGTGATAGGAAAAAGCGACAGGAGTGATAAGAGTGTTAGTTAATAAATTGAGGTGGCATTTTGGTCTGTAAAAGCGATCCAAACGGGCCATCGAGAGGTGCCCTTTGCTCCCTTTGAGCCACGTGAACTGTTTGTCAGCTGGAAAGTGAGAGCGCCACACATCCACCAAGTCGTAGGCCTCGACGATTTCCTTAAGTAAACGAACTGACCCCAAGTGTGGCTCGGCCCCATTTCTATCCATAACACAGTCCTCTGTACAATTAAAATCCCCCCAGCACGACGATTATTATTAGTAAATTCATCCAAAATCCCCCGTAATAATTAAAAAAAAATCCACCCTGGCAGTGCCGTTATTGGGGGCATAAACATTAATAAAAACCAACGAGTGGGGGCCATCCTCTGCCTGCACAACTAACAGTCTGCCAGCCATAACCTCAGTCACCTTTGTGATTTTTAACAAGGAGGTTTTACTAATCAGCACTGCCACCCCCGCGCTCACACTGGTGCCATGACTGAAAAAGCCCGTCCCTCCCCAGTCCTGCACCCAGGCGGCCTGACTCTCCAGATCTGAGTGGGTCTCTTGTAGGAACCCCACATCTAAGTGCTTTTGTCTTAAAAAATCACAGACCAAGTTCCTTTCAAATTGCCTCAACAGCCATTCACATTTAGGGTCCCCACATGTAACTCAGCCATATTTACACCACAAAACACACCAGAAAACCAAGAGATTCACTTTCTTGACTTGACCATCCATCAGGACTTATTTTGAAGAATCCTGCGCACTCTGCTCATTACGTTTTTCAACCTGGTGGTCTCCTTTTGGTCCAACCCTAAGTTAGCTGCATTGCGCTTTATGTTTTTTTCTGAGCTCAAAAAGAGATCGAGGTCCAGAAAATAGTCCTGTACTTGAACACCCCCTTTACCTCTAAATATTCCAAGAACTTCCTGATGCTCTTCGTACTGTATCCCCCTTTAGGCTCCAAACCAAACACTGAGAAGGTGTTACCAGAAATGTCAGAGTCATTCTCGCCTTCACCCTCCACACCTTCACCACTATCTGCAATATCCTTCTTGTTAACTGACACAATTTGTTTTTTGGATGGATTGTCAGACATTAAAATCTTCTTAGCGCCCGTGGTGGACTCCACTGCTTCTTTTCTTTTCCTAGTGGTTATTTGTGATGTCTCCTTACACCCACTCGACTCCACACTCACATCCATATTATCTGCCTCACTCACTCCTGCTCTCTTTGTAACTTTTATTTCCTTGCTGCTGCTTGCTATTTGTTTAGTGCCCAGGTCCAACTCAAGATTGCCCCCAATTAATATCAACAATGGGCATGTCTGAGTTTGTCTCATTATTGGTGGGCAGAGCTGCACCACTTGGAGACGATCATCTCCTGATGTATCATTACAGCTCCCTTCATCCTAGAACAGGGGGACATTCTTATCACTGCAGACCTCTGCAGCCTGACCAGTGGAGGCCTCCTCAGTCTCAGCCGTGTGCCCTTCTTTAAGGACGGAGGCTCCTTCACCTGGGACACTGGGCTCATCTACAGGTGTATCACCAGCCTCAGCCAGCACACCTTCATTATTATTGTCATGCTCTTGTTTAGAGTCTAGTGCAGCATTATCTTTGTCAGCAGACTCAATTTGCTCCTCAGTTTCCTTCTCGTCTAATTCACTCTCACTATCAGTCAGCTCATCTTCTTCAAACTCCTCCTCCTCTTCAGTCTCTAGCTCACTCTCTCTACTTTCTTCATCACTTAAATAAACATTCTCTCTTTTCCAGTCAATCGCTTTATGGCCTGCTCTACCACAATTGAAACATTTCATCGATTCTGAACTCACAAACACCACATAATCCACACCCTCCACTCGGAACTTTAAGGCCACGTTAAGTTCATCATTCTCGTTATTTAAAATCATATAAAGCTGTCGCCTGAAAGACACGACATGCTTCAAATCAGGGGATCTGCAGCCCAGTGTGGAATCATGCTAACTGGAGACATCGCTTCACCATACCTGCGCAGTTCACGCTGCAAGATTTCATTACTCAAGAATGGAGGCACATTAGAAATAATAACCTTACGAGCAGGAGTCGACAGCGGCAACACCGAGATCAGCGCGCCATTAAGTACAACACCCTACTCGACCAGTCGGGGCACCAGCGCTTCATCGTCCAGGAAAATCATCACCGCTTTATTCATACGTGAGGCCAACCAGACATTCTTACACCCCACCACCTACCGACCTCCATAACGCAGGCCTCCACCGAGACCGCCGGATCAACAAGCAACCTTACAGCGTGCCTTCTGGAAAGGTTAGAAAAACTGTGTGGAGATAAGCCATCTCGTATAACTTTAGACGCCGCCATAGCGGCAAAGCAGAAACAGAGTCCTCTTTAAAAACAGAAAAAGTATTCATAAAACTAAAAACAAACAAACAAAAAAAGGAAAAGAGAAAGAGAGAGATACTCACAACACGCACCAGCTGTTGACGGCCGAAACCACAGACACGCCCACCACAGACCACACCAATCGAGAGCCAAACGGACAGAGAGAGAGAGAGAATAGATAGATAGATAGATAGATAGATAGATAGATAGATAGATAGATAGATAGATAGATAGATAGATAGATTTTTTTTTATTTTTAAAATGACCTTTATTGATCAATAACAATAAATCAAATTAATATATAACAGGTAACATATAAACTAATATTTTACAGGCTGCTGCATCAAATGATTATCAATTCCCTTGCAGTCCGTATTTGATATATTATTTCTTATATTATTTGAAATGACCCTAAAAACTTTTCCATTCTTCTAATTCACAATTCAAACCCCCTGAGCTCGTATCAAACAAGGATTAAATGTCCCAAATCATAACTTCAACATAACTATTATGATGTTACACCATTCGATTATTTCAACTATTTTACATCATTCTAAGACATAAAACCAAAAAAAAAAAGAGAGAACTTTAACAATGTCTCATACATTCATTTTTAGTTTTCCATCATCAATTGAGCTGAGCACCCCTTTAATCCCCTACACATTATTAAATAACTAATGTATCATCATTTTTTAATACGTATATTCCATTATTATTCTGGAGCGTACATTTACCTTGAACATCAACACAGCATCAGTAGCCCCTGTCCCACATTGTTTATTATTTCAACTCTTTAAAATTGCTAATTTTGCTTCACCCAATAAATTATTTAATAGCTGCACTTTTTGCCGATTTTCCTTGTTATATTTTGTTCCATAAATGAACATGATATTGTTAAATTTCCCCATTAACCTACTACATATTTCACTAAAAAAAATGAAAAAAAAAATTAAGTCTTACATTTCAAGTAGTGCTGGGCGGGTATACCGGTTCATACCTAAAACCGTTTTTTAATTTTTTTATGATATGGATTTTTCTTATATACTGCAACACCGGTTTAAATTACCTAAATGACGTTCGGAACGTGGCGCAGTGGGAAACTGTTCAAGTGGGGACCTTTTTCACTGCTAAACCTCTAAACACAGAGGTGTTGCACGGGGCTCTTTTTCACTGCTACACCGCTAAATAGGTGTGGTAGTGTAGGTATTGCGCGGTGAAACTGGACAGAGAACATTCTGAAACTGAAGCTGTAGCTGACGATAAAGTTGAACATGATGGCACTGAAGAACTTCTGCCGAAAAAAAGGAGTCATGTCTGTTGCCTGGAGATACTTTGGTTTTAAAAGGTCAGATGTGGACCATTATGTTCAAATGTGTGAATACTGTTTCTATACTACTGGATAATACTGCAAGCCAAGTTGTACTTGTTTTATTTGTTTTCAATAGCCTACAGTGTAATGTACCTGGGTACTGTGTAATAGTGTGACGACATGTTGACTTTATTCTCGACATTTCCACTTTAATGTCGACGCTTATGACGAGAATAAAGTCGACATGTTGACTTTATTCTCGTACTTTGTCATTAAAGTTCATCGTAAAATGAATATTTAATTTACTAGATTTTCTCAAACCCCGTCATAAGTTATATAGCACATTAAATGCTTTGTGTTAAGTGTTCCCCGAGCTTCTTAAACTGACTTCCTCTGCACTAGGAGGAGGCGCCGGCAGCGATCGCCGCACAGAATCCATTCACATGATATTCATGCTCTCTGAACATTTAGAATGCCAAGATAAATACTTGATATAATTTTCATGGTGAAATGCATTAAAGCAGGTATTAATCATGTGGGGGCACGGTGGCGTGGAGGTTGCACTGCTGCCTCGCAGCAAGGGTGTCTCGGTGTACCCTGCCGTGTATTTGCATGTTTTTCTGGTGGGTTTACTCGGTGCTTCAGTTTCCTTTCAGAGTCATGTAGGATGTGGGGTTTTGTTATGCTATATTGACCCTGCTAGTGTATGTTTTGCTCGTATTAATCCTTCGATGTGCTGGCAACTCTTCAGGGATGGACACAACCCTGAATGGATGGCATAATTAAACATGTATAACGAAGATATTTTTAAAGTTCTGAACACTCCGTGGGCTAAGTTTATAGCTAGTTTTAATTCACAAAGACATTTATCGTGTGGTGATTGGTTATGTGGAGAAAGAAAAAGGAAGGATAGGAACTGGGGTTTTGGTACGTCAGATAGAGACAGCAAGCGTGCAATAAAGAAAGCCTGCTCAGAATAACATCCATTGAATTCTGTGTTCGTCTCTCCGACCACCAGATCACAAACCCAACATTTAAACAATATTTAAGTTAAATCTGTGCGATACCCATTCATACATCCAGTTTTTCAGAGCCTCGACACACCTGCCATAAAGTTCTCTACACTGAACATACACCTGGGGACCCCTTACTGCGAGGGAGCAGCACTACCGCCTCACTACCGTGCATGTGTAATACCTGCTTTAATGCATTTCATCAGGAAAATGATATCAAGTATTTATCTTAGCATTCTAAATTTTCAGAGAGCAGGAATATCATGAAGTGAATGGATTTTGTGCGGTGATCGCTGTCTCCTCTTAGTGCGGAGGAAGTCAGTTTAAGAAGCGTAGTGATTAACAACTGGGTCGGGGAACACTTAACACAAAGCATTTAATGTGCTACATTAACTTATGACGGGGTTTGAGAAAATCTAGTAAATTAAACAATGATTTTCGGATGAAGTTTAGTTTACGACATTCAACTCTAATTATAAAGTAAACTATGGGAATAAAGTGGAAATGTCGACTTTATTCTCAACGTATAGTTTGTTTTTTTTTCTTCCCTGTGTCCGTATATTTTTTTCTTCACCGTGGCCCTAATACGATTCCGTAGGGCTATACCACAAATACAATTATAAATGCAAGTTGCAGTTTTGTTATTTATGTATATAGCTTAGCTTAAAGCAAGGTCCATATTAATGCAGTTTGCCTAAACGATGGTTCAGCTGGTAAAGATGTCATCACCAAGATTGCACTTGTTTTATTTTATTTTAATTTGGTGAATACTCTGTAATGCACCTGGGCTTGAAGCCTTGAAGTAATAGTGCAACTATCAGTAATAATACAATTATTTATTTTATTGTTATTATTTATTAGTTTAAATATTATGCAGTTTAGTGATGGTAAAGTTGTTTAAAAAGTCACTTTAACGTGTCAGTGGACAGAGATTGTTAATATTAACAGAAAGTGTAGATGTTTTACAAAGAATATTTATTTATTCCTTTTCTAAGACATGTTCAGTGCAATACAAGTTTTGACAAGCACCCCTGGATATTTTACTAAGTCTAAATACCTCTTTGGATGGTTGAAAATATGTTGTCAAAATTATAATTTAAGTTTTTGCAAAATTTGTTAAATAAAAAGGGTTCTATATTTTGACTGCATCTGTCATGCAGTGTGATTTCCTTCTCTTCATTAGTGCCACCCCCTTGAAAAGTATCACTTTATGGGGCCATGCAAACCTGCATTAATACTTGTGTGCACATTAAAATGTTTTTTTTGTACAATGTACAATGCTCTTGACAGTGGAATAGGTTATTCTTAGCCAGTAGTTGCAGTGGAAAATGTGTTTAACATCCACTCATGCATGGGAAAAAAATACCGTCAAATACCGTGAAACCGGGATAATTTAGAAAAATACCGTGATATAGAATTTTGGTCATACCGCCCACCCCTAATTGCAAGAATAAATGGTATAGTGTTACTTTTTGTCCACAAAATATACAAGTATCATCCTCTTTCTGCTCAATTATTTTTAAAAAGGAATTGGTAGCAACAATCCCATGCAAATTCTCCATTGCACGTCGCTCTTCTTTTTTATATAGCTTCCTCCAAGCAGCTGCACTCCCTCCTTCCACCCCCAGATTTTCTCTCCATGGTGTGTCACATGCTGTTTTTAGTGTCACCAAGTGTTTAGTTTTAACACAATATTTATAAAGGTCCCCCTTTGACAGAGACTTAAAGCTCACGACTTCCTCTTTATGGAATGTCAATCGTATTGTCGGTGAGTGAGGACAGATCAACAGCAGGGCAGACCTCCATCTCTGAGTTTACTGCTCTGATCGAGTTGTTCAGCCGATGATAATCTTTGGCCATGAATGATAAAAAACTCTGAAGCACTCTGACGACTTGACCCCCAGTATTGAAGATATCACTGCTGGGTCAATAAAGGACTTCTTGCTGTCATCATGAATTTGGGACAGTGTAAGTATTTGATGTGTGATGAGTGTTTTAACAAAACTATCGCTGAACAACAGAGGACATGAAAAACTAGAGTTAAAAACTAAAGGCCACCAACCAGATGTAGCAAAGTTTCTTTAAAGACAAAGTGCCACGTTAATAAGACTCCCTTGTAAAAATGGGGTAGGCTGGACAGGTCCATTTTGTGAATGTTCATCACCAGAAGTTGTCTATCAAAACCTAAGCCTCCCACTCAGCGGAAGAAACCCAACACCATCTCTCTCCAACTTTTTGATTGGCTCTGCCAATTTTTCCGAAATTGTTGGCATACCTTCCAAAAACTCAGACATTGCAGCCTCATCAATGCTTTCCTCCTTGAATAATTTTGTAAAATGATACAGCAAAGTCTCTTATCTCCCCTGTAGTACACAGTTCTTGACCGTCGGTGTCACGGAGCATATGGATTGTCTTGCTCTGTGCCTCTTCTTTTCAAGACTAAAAAAACCTGTGGGTGCGTCCAGGTGATTCAGATTCTGGAAGCGAGACCTCACTAAAGCCCCCTGAGCCTGCAACTCCAGAAGCTGAGACAGTGAATGTTTTTTAGTTGTTAAAATCTCAAAGGTATCCTTATCAAAATTGTTATGAAGAGTAGCATGTAGTTCAGTGATGTCCTCCTCCAGGCTTTTCATATGATCCACACTCCTCTTCGTCACTTGCTTGGTGTATTGTTGGCAGAAAGCTTTAATCTGTACTTTCGAGACATCCCACCATTGTTTGAGGGAAGTGAATTTAGATTTAGTGAGGGTCCATTGCTGCCAGAAAAATTCAAAGCACTGAAGGAAGTTTGAATCATCCAACAGGGAAACATTGAATTGCCAGAAAGACTTAAAGAAAAGTTTTTTGAAAAGGTGAGCTTTAATGCTACTAGCGAGTGATCAGAAAAACTGAAAGACAGATATAAGTAGAGGTGATTGTATTAAAAGATGCCTTGAACAGTAAAACCTGTCTAACGTGCCATTGAAATGCGGCCCCCCCCCTTTTACCCAGGTGTATTGTCTATCTATAGGAAGTTTATTCCGCCATACATCCACCAGATCTGACTGCTGTAATAAAGTATGTAATACTCTGACAGAAGCTGGATGAGGCTCAGCACCATTTCGATCCAGTTGAGCATTTTCTGTACAATTAAAATCCCCTCCTAGTAGAAGATTTCCCCATTAATAAACGATTCCACCACCTTTCTCAATGAATCAAAGAAACAGATCCTCTCTCGACCATTTGTTGGTGCATAGGAATTAATGAACACGAGGTCCTGATCGCCATCTTTAATCTGCACCACCAGCAGGCGCCCAGCCACCACCTCACTAATATTAGTGATCTGTAAATTTACAGTTTTGGAAATCAGCACAGCTACCCCAGCACTGACATGGGATCCGTGACTAAGCACAGCCTGACCCCCCCATTCACGTAGCCAGTCCGACTGATTCCTAATATCGGTGTGCGTTTCCTGAAGTAGTGCTATGTGAAGGCCTTTTGCCCTAAATAATCAAAAACAGCAGCCCTTTTTGCGTCTCCCCTACATCCATTCACATTTAGACTCCCAATATGTGAAGAGTCCATTAATACAAAACACAAGGGAGTGACCAATAAATTACACAACACAAACGAATAAAAGAAACGTAGAACTACCTCCATCATGATTAAAGCAGTGATTTCCTAACCCTACTGATCAGATTCTTTAATCTCACGACTCTTTCTGGTCCATGCCAAGCTGTGCATTGCGCACCCTCTGTGCTGACACCAGGAAGAGCTGAACGTCTGGGAAGTGCTCCTCTACTTTAACTCCTCTCTTGCCCTCAATAAATTCCAAGAAATACCGAATACTTGCGGTGCTGTATCCGCCTCCGAGTGTATACCTTGATGAGGACTCGCTTCTCACGGAGGCGTCAGTGTCACTGCCCTCATCCTCCCTGTCGCCCACATCACAGTCACTGTAACTTTTAAACAAGTTGCTGCGTTCACTGGATGGCTCACTGGACACAAGGCTTTTCTTTGCAGACTTCGTATTCTCCGATTTATTCTTTCGCTTATGACGGGGCACTTTGAAACTCTCATCCCTCTCACTCACACTTGCACTCCCACTCTCCATGGCACACACCTCGTCCATCGGCCTCTCACTCATCTGCCTTTCCACGACTTGCGCCGAGCTCTGCTTCGTCAGCAGTGCGTCCTCAGCGGCCTGAACTTGTGCAGTTTCATCGGTTACCTGAGACTCGTTCACAGCAGAGGCGACTGGCGCAGCTTCCTCGAAAATTGCATTCAATGTCGTCCCCTCACTGCTACTGGTCTCAGGCTCTGTGCTTACTGTACACACTGCACTGTCGGCTTCAGCCGGCCTGTCCTCGGCAACAAGAAGCGCGCTCTTCTCTGGAGCGTCTTTAGACAGAATACTTGCAGGCCGATCACACACAACACCCGCACCCTCCAACCGCTCATTACACTCAGACCCATCATCCTCCATATTCTCCACCTCACTTTCATACTCAGACTCGTAGTTTTCATCGTTAACCCCGTCAGTGTTCTCCTTAATCGGAGCGGAGCCGCCCGGCAGCACCACAGGCTCATGTTTGCACTGTGCCGCCTTGTGTCCAGCTCTGCCACAGTTAAGCATTTCATTGAATCTGAAGTGACAAACACTACATAATCATCGCCCTCCACCTTAAACCTGAGGGCCACCTCTACATCCTCATTCATGTTATTTAAAATCATATAAACTTGTCTCCGAAAGGAGACCACATGTTTTAATTCCTGCATCTTGCAGCCAAGTGGGATCAATACTATATCAGACATAATCTGCCCATAACGGTTCAATTCCCTTAGTAAAATATCATTTTTTAAGAAAGGTGGAACATTAGAAACAATAACTTTCTTCGCAGGCGCTGATAACAGCAGGACAGGAACTAATGCACCATTGATAACAACCCCTTCTTCAACGAGTGTATTCACGAGAGACTCATCGTTTAAAAAAACAACCACAGCCTTGTTCATTCCGGAGGCGGATAGGACATTTTTATAACCAACTTTTCCAACTCCACCACACATGCTTCAGCAGAAACCTGAGGGTCCACCAGGACCTTTGCGCCATGACGGCGTGAGAGATTTTCAAACGCCTTTGGTAACAAATCAGGAGCCCTGCCTTTGGACACGGCCATGGCGATAACCGCCAAAGCCGCGTCTTAACAGTAAAAACTATCAAAAAAAAACAATTCTAAAACAAAACTCTAATAAAAAAAATAACTAAGAGAAAAAAAAAAAGAAAAAATAAGAGACTTACTCAGAGACCTCGACGCTCGTCGGCTTCCCACGACTTGAACACATCCACCCCAGGCAGCACTAATCAAGCAACACACAGACAGCAAGAGAGAGAGATAGATAGATAGATAGATAGATAGATAGATAGATAGATAGATAGATAGATAGATAGATAGAAGATAGATAGATAGATAGATAGATAGATAGATAGATAGATAGATAGATAGATAGATAGATAGATAGATAGATAGATGTGAAAGGCACTATATCATGTGATCAGCCCGCCCATCAATAACACATTCACACCCCCCACCCCCCCCCCCCAACACCCCCCCCAGTGTCTCTAATTTACAGTTGTCACTCCTGAGCCCCTCACTCAGCTGACGAGCCCCTGAATCTCTCAGCTTGTTGTCGTTCAGCACCAGTACAGTCAGCCGTGAATTTGGAGACGAGAGGACCGAGGAGAGAGCTGAGCAGCAGGCCGAGGTGAGACCACAAGACCTCAACCTGTGGAGAAGAAGAGAGACGAGTGAGGACAGACAGACAGACACAAGGACACACAGCACAAGGGCTCAATGACTGTGCCGTCTTCACTGTAATGCACTTTGACCCTGAGACCACTGTTGTTCTTATAAGGTAAGGCGCTATATACCTGACAGTGTCTTCTGCATTCCTGCCACACTGACTGGTGACAAGTTGCTCAAAGTGACATGTGGACACTGGACAGGAATGTGAAGGACATGAGGCTGACAGTGTCCTGCACTCGATGGTCCAGACAGACTTGTCAAAGCCGATGACAGCGGAGGGACCACCTTGGATTTGTGTCTCTAACTGAGGACTCAGCACATGGAGGGGCTTTGACTGATTTGCAGGACCCCATCCACAGATTCCCATCAGACACGCCGGTCACTGCTGGACATCGGAGAGCGCGACACTCGAGTGTCTGTCATGGTGGGCTCTCCTGATGTCAGACCACTTAGACGATGAGGACCCACTGTCTATCTATTGTGACAAAGACTGGGCTGACTGTGTGATCAGTGACATAATGGACAGGGTGGACAGGACTGACATGTGACACTTCTGACACTCACACGTCACATACTGACCGGTGCCAATGACCAGCTGACCTCATTCCACTAAAGACCTCACTGCTGGTGACCTCAGTTTTCTTATTTCTCTCCTAATTTGTAATAAAGCCAGTGGACGAGCTCTGAATGGACACTCAGCATCTCAAAGTCCAGTGCCCTGGGCACAGAGGTGGTCTGAGTGGACTGTGAAATGACCTCCATTACTGCTGACCACTGCTGTCCACTCCCAGCTCTCCTCTGACCTGAGCTCTCCATTCAGAGCAAAATGACAGAATGACCTGCTAGCATCGCCACCTGCTGGTAGGTGTTACAAATGACGCAATTGACATCTCAGTGACATCAAACCACACGGAGAATTAAAGAAGAAAAAGACAAGAAGAACAGCAGCTGGGCCACCGAAAGAGAAAAGAATCAGAAGATCACAAGAAGAACACGTCAGGGGCTCAGAAAAGGACGAGAATCATCAGGAATTCAGCAGTCCGGACCACCAGGATTAACTCACCTGTGAAGATCAGGAAACAAATCAAAAGAACAACAACACATCCCATAATAAACAGACAGAATATGAGAGAAGGTGAAAGAAAACCAAACAATCGTCTCTTCATAGCTCAGTCCTAAATCACAAGCAAATCCTTTTAGTTCTGAAGACACAAGTGAAGCCCCCCATGGCAGTCTGTTTGAGGGGTCCTGCTTCTCGAGGTCCAACCACATAAACCTCACAGTCTGAGGGCCAACGCGATTCTCTCAATGACTTCTTCAGGGCAACAATAAAACATAACACATTACTAAATAAATCCTAAAAATGTCACTCTGTGACAATGACAATGACGTGTGTGACATTTAAGAGTATTGGTATCCACTGCAGCTGTCCCCGTGTTTAGGACCCTCAGTCATTTTTGTGTTCTAGATGTCACATTAGAATACGCTGGCTAAGGCCGATGTCTGCAGACACTTTGAACATTCAAATGAGGACATGTCACCTGGTCAAGGTGCCAGCATCATAATAAATGGTAACATCATTGTCATCAATCAAGTGATGATTTGTCTAAGAAACAGGCGAGACTTGAGCTGTGAGGGTAGAAAACACTACAATGGGGTCACGTCACAAGTCTGATGTGCAGGACACCAACAGAGGATCACGTGGACATCAGGAGCAGAAAAGTGACGTCAGAGAGGGGCTGAGCAAATGTCACTTTGTCACTAAGGGTCACAAGGTGGGACAACTGAAATCAGAAACTAATAGAAAGTGCTGGGGATTGTGATGGACACCTGAGGCCACAGGAAGAGAACTGGAGTGTCAAGATAGATAGATAGATAGATAGATAGATAGATAGATAGATAGATAGATAGATAGATAGATAGATAGATAGATAGATAGGATAGATAGATAGATAGATTAGATAGATAGATAGATAGATAGATAGATAGATAGATGTGAAAGGCACTATATCATGTGATCAGCCCGCCCATCAATAACACATTCACACCCCCCACCCCTCTCCCTCTTTACTCACCTTAGTTTCTCTAATTTACAGTTGTCACTCCTGAGCCCCTCACTCAGCTGACGAGCCCCTGAATCTCCCAGGTTGTTGAAGTCCAGGTTCAGTTCAGTCAGCTGTGAGTTTGGAGACGAGAGGACCGAGGAGAGAGCTGAGCAGAAGGCCGAGGTGAGACCACAAGAGTCCAACCTGTGAAGAAGAAGAGAGACAAGTGAGGACAGACAGACAGACAGAAGGACACACATCACACAGGCTCAATGACTGCACCGTCTTCACTGAAATGCACTTTGACCCTGAGACTACCACTGTCCTTATAAGGTAAGGCGCTATATACCTGACAGTGTCTTCTGCCTTCCTGCCACACTGACTGGTGACAAGTTACTCAAAGTGACATGTGGACACTGGACAGGACTGTGAAGGACATGAGGCTGACAGTGTCCTGCACTCGAGGGTCCAGACAGACTTGTCAAAGCCGATGACAGCAGAGGGACCACCTTGGATTTGTGTCTGTAACTGAGGACTCAGCACATGGAGGGTCTTTGACTGATTTGCAGGACCCCATCCACAGATTCCTGTTAGACACGCCGGTCACTGCTGGACATCGGAGAGTGCGACACTCGAGTGTCTGTCATGGTGGGCTCTCCTGATGTCAGACCACTTAGACGATGAGGACCCTCTGTCTGTCTATTGTGACAAAGACTGGACTGACTGTGTCATCAGTGACATAATGGACAGGGTGGACAGGACTGACATGTGACACTTCTGACACTCACACATCACATGCTGACCGGTGCCACTGACCAGCTGACCTCATTCCACTAAAGTCCTCACTGCTGGTCACCTCAGTTTTCTTATTTCTCTCCTAATTTGTAATAAAGCCAGTGGACGAGCTCTGAATGGACACTCAGCATCCCAAAGTCCAGTCCCCTGGGCACAGAGGTGGTCTGAGTGGACTGTGAAGTGACCCCCATTACTGCTGACCACTGCTGTCCACTCCCAGCTCTCCTCTGACCGGAGCTGTCCATTTAGAGCAAAATGGCAGAGTGACCTGCTGGCATCACCACCTGCTGGTAGGTGTTAGAAATGACACAATTGACATCTCAGTGACATCAAACCACACAGAGAATTAAAGAATAAAAAGACAAGAAGAACAGCAGCTGGGCCACCGAAAAAGAAAAGAATCAGAAGATCACAAGAAGAACACGTCAGGGGCTCAGAAAAGGACGAGAATCATCAGGAATTCAGCAGTCCGGACCACCAGGATTAACTCACCTGTGAAGATCAGGAAACAAATCAAAAGAACAACAACACATCCCATAATAAATAGACAGAATATGAGAGAAGGTGAAAGAAAACCAAACAATCGTCTCCTCATAGCTCAGTCCTAAATCACAAGCAAATCCTTTTAGTTCTGAAGACACAAGTGAAGCCCCCATGGCAGTCTGTTTGAGGGGTCCTGCTTCTCGAGGTCCAACCACATAAACCTCACAGTCTGAGGGCCAACGCGATTCTCTCAATGACTTCTTCAGGGCAAACAATTAAACATAACACATTACTAAATAAATCCTAAAAACGTCACTCTGTGACAATGACAATGACGTGTGTGACATTAAAGAGTATTGGTGTCCACTGCAGCTGTCACCGTGTTTAGGACCCCCAGTCATTTTTGTGTTCTAGATGTCACATTAGAATACGCTGGCTAAGGCCGATGTCTGCAGACACTTTGAACATTCAAATGAGGACATGTCACCTGTTCAAGGTGCCAGCATCATAATAAAGGGTGACATCATTGTCATCAATCAAGTGATGATTTGTCTAAGAAACAGGTGAGACTTGAGCTGTGAGGGTAGAAAACACTACAATGGGGTCACGTCACAAGTCTGATGTGCAGGACACCAACAGAGGTGCACGTGGACATCAGGAGCAGAAAAGTGACGTCAGAGAGGGGCTGAGCAAATGTCACTTTGTCACTAAGGGTCACAAGATGGGACAACTGAAATCAGAAACTAATAGAAAGTGCTGGGGATTGTGATGGACACCTGAGGCCAAAGGAAGAGAACTGGAGTGTCAAGATAGATAGATAGATAGATAGATAGATAGATAGATAGATAGATAGATAGATAGATAGATAGATAGATAGATAGATAGATAGATAGATATGTAAGGCACTGTATAATAGATAGATAGATAGATAGATAGATAGATAGATAGATAGATAGATAGATAGATAGATAGATAGATAGATAGATAGATAGATAGATAGATAGATAGATAGATAGATAGATAGATAGATAGATAGATATGTAAGGCACTGTATAAAAGATAGATAGATAGATAGATAGATAGATAGATAGATAGATAGATAGATAGATAGATAGATAGATAGATAGATAGATGTGAAAGGCACTATATCATGTGATCAGCCCGCCCATCAATAACACATTCACACCCCCCACCCCTCTCCCTCTTTACTCACCTTAGTTTCTCTAATTTACAGTTGTCACTCCTGAGCCCCTCACTCAGCTGACGAGCCCCTGAATCTCCCAGGTTGTTGATGTTCAGGTTCAGTTCAGTCAGCTGTGAGTTTGGAGACGAGAGGACCGAGGAGAGAGCTGAGCAGCAGGCCGAGGTGAGGCCACAAGAGTCCAACCTGTGAAGAAGAAGAGAGACAAGTGAGGACAGACAGACAGACAGAAGGACACACATCACACAGGCTCAATGACTGCACCGTCTTCACTGAAATGCACTTTGACCCTGAGACCACCACTGTCCTTATAAGGTAAGGCGCTATATACCTGAAAGTGTTTTCTGCCTTCCTGCCACACTGACTGGTGATAAGTCACTCAAAGTGACATGTGGACACTGGACAGGACTGTGAAGGACATGAGGCTGACAGTGTCCTGCACTCAGGGGTCCAGACAGACTTGTCAAAGCCGATGACAGCAGAGGGACCACCTTGGATTTGTGTCTGTAACTGAGGACTCAGCACATGGAGGGGCTTTGACTGATTTGCAGGACCCCATCCACAGATTCCTGTTAGACACGCCGGTCACTGCTGGACATCGGAGAGTGCGACACTCGAGTGTCTGTCATGGTGGGCTCTCCTGATAGACCACTTAAACGATGAGGACCCTCTGTCTGTCTATTGTGACAAAGACTGGACTGACTGTGTCATCAGTGACATAATGGACAGGGTGGACAGGACTGACATGTGACACTTCTGACACTCACACGTCACATGCTGACCAGTGCCACTGACCAGCTGACCTCAGTCCACTAAAGTCCTCACTGCTGGTCACCTCAGTTTTCTTATTTCTCTCCTAATTTGTAATAAAGCCAGTGGACGAGCTCTGAATGGACACTCAGCATCCCAAAGTCCAGTCCCCTGGGCACAGAGGTGGTCTGAGTGGACTGTGAAGTGACCCCCATTACTGCTGACCACTGCTGTCCACTCCCAGCTGTCCTCTGACCTGAGCTGTCCATTTAGAGCAAAATGGCAGAGTGACCTGCTGGCATCACCACCTGCTGGTAGGTGTTAGAAATGACACAATTGACATCTCAGTGACATCAAACCACACAGAGAATTAAAGAATAAAAAGACAAGAAGAACAGCAGCTGGGCCACCGAAAAAGAAAAGAATCAGAAGATCACAAGAAGAACACGTCAGGGGCTCAGAAAAGGACGAGAATCATCAGGAATTCAGCAGTCCGGACCCCCAGGATTAACTCACCTGTGAAGACCTGGAAACAAATCAAAAGAACAACACATCCCATAATAAACAGACAGAATATGAGAGAATGAAAAGAAAACCAAACAATCGTCTCTTCATTGCTCAGTCCTAAATCACAAGCAAATCCTTTTAGTTCTGAAGACACAAGTCAAGCCCCCCATGGCAACCTGTTTGAGGGGTCCTGCTTCTCGAGGTCCTACCACATAAACCTCACAGTCTGAGGGCCAACGCGATTCTCTCAATGACTTCTTCAGGGCAAACAATAAAACATAACACATGTTACTAAATAAATCCTAAAAACGTCACTCTGTGACAATGACAATGACGTGTGTGACATTAAAGAGTATTGGTGTCCACTGCAGCTGTCCCCGTGTTTAGGACCCCTGTCATTTGTGTGTCCTTGATGTCATATTAGGATATGCTGGTTATGGCCGATGTCTGCAAACACTTTTGAACATTCAAATGAGGAAATGTCCCCTGTTCAAGGTGGTAGCGTTGTAATAAAGGTTGACACCATTGTCATCAATCAAGTGACGATTTGTCTAAGAAACAGGCGAGACTCGAGTTGTGAGGGTAAAATACACGACAATGGGATCACAAGTCTGATTTACAGGACACCAACAGAGGAGCACGTGGACATCAGGAGCAGAAAAGTGACGTCAGAGAGGGGCTGAGCAAATGTCACTTTGTCACTAAGGGTCACAAGGTGGGACAACTGAAATCAGAAACTAACACAAAGTGCTGACGAATGTGATGGACACTTGAGGCCACAAGAATAGAACTGCACTGTCAAGATAGATAGATAGATAGATAGCTAGATAGATAGATAGATAGATAGATAGATAGATAGATAGATAGATAGATAGATAGATAGATAGATAGATAGATAGATAGATAGATAGATAGATAGATAGATAGATATTTAATTTTTAAAGTAACCTTTATTGTAAACATTAACAGAAACATCAACATAACAATATGCACAGTCAATTTACAAAAAAGCCAAATTTCAGAATAAACAGCAGAGCCATACATCAGACCCCCACTACTCCCCCTTACACTCCTCCTACTCCACACATTAATAATCACGTGGTATTGATGCCAACCATTTCTTTCTCTTTCTCTTGCCCACCCACAGTGAAATCAGAAGTTCATTTTCAGCTCCCCTTCATCGACTGAGCACAGCACCCCTTTCACCCCCCACACATTTTCAGACCCCCCCCATTCTATTCATCTATACTAATAAAGGCAAAGCCCTCACTGACTCACTGACTGACTGACTGACTGACTGACTCACTCATCACTAATTCTCCAACTTCCGTGTAGGTAGAAGTCTGAAATTTGGCAGGCTCATTCCTTACAGCTTACTTACAAAAGTTAGGCAGGTTTTATTTCGAAATTCTACGCGTAATGGTCATAACTGGAACCTGTTTGACTGACTCACTCATCACTAATTCTCCAACTTCCTGTGTAGGTAGAAGTCTGAAATATGGCAGGCTCATTCCTTACAGCTTACTTACAAAAGTTAGGCAGGTTTCATTTCGAAATTGTACGTGTAATGGTCATAACTGGAACCTGTTTTTTGTCCATATACTCTAATGGAGGAGGCGAGTCACGTATCGCGTCATCACGTATTACGCCTCCTACGTAATCACGTGAACTGAAAACGAGGAAGAGATTTACAGCACAAGTCAAACGCGGGAACAAAGGTAAATGACGTTAATTGTTGACAGTCTTTTAATACTGTGTACTTGTTGAGTGTCTTTTAATACTGTGTAAGCATACATATTAACACATGTGCAATTAAACGTGTGCATTTACGGGTGATTTCTCAGGCTTAAAAAGCTCGCCTTTTATTAAAAAGTTAAATGCAAGCTCTTTTCATTCTGAAGGGCACAAACCACGTTAGATTTCAGCCATTAAACGCGCAAAAATGTCGGTACACCAGATAAATAAGCGCAACATATTATCAGTTGTATTGTATGCTTACAATACATATAGAAATGTGTTAATCGTTAACTAATATTATGGGATGGTGTTTTTCGACTCGCACTTTGATTTAAACGATTGCATGTCTTGGTGGTTTGCGTAGCTTATTGTCAATATCTTTACAGCTCTTTTTAAGACTTAATTTAAAAAGGTTTCTTTTCTTCTTAATAAAAATTTAAAAGCAGTACTTTAAAACCAGCGCTTACTTCACTCCCTTACGGGAATCGAACCTCGGACGTCAGCGCTAGAGGCTAAGCCCCTAAAATTGCGCCACGG
Organism: Erpetoichthys calabaricus; assembly: GCF_900747795.2. NCBI lineage: Eukaryota > Metazoa > Chordata > Cladistia > Polypteriformes > Polypteridae > Erpetoichthys > Erpetoichthys calabaricus. Next base: position 322,165,109 of record NC_041397.2, read on the forward strand.
CGTTTGGTTCGTTTATTTGACAGCATGTAGATCGGGGTAATTACATTAACGGCATTCGTATTCTGATTCACAATCTGATTGTATGGGTGGTTACCTACCAGGTAACGCTTATGTTTAGCCAGCAAGTCATCTCGAAGTGATCACTCGAGTGAACGCAGCTTCACAATAAAACAGATCCTTAACAAACTGTTATTGGTATATTTTCCCTCAATTTTAAAAGGTTTTCTTTTCTTCTTAATAAAAATTTATAAGCAGTACTTTGCCGGTGCGAAGCGCTGGGATTTGAGCGACTGACGCATACAGACATATTCATGAGTGCAGGTACTTCGGAAAGAAAGCACCGTGTAAACCTAAACTTTAAATTAAGTTCATAGACCTACAAAAGTTTGCCATTGATTTGAGGCAAGATTGCTTTTCTCATGTACAACTATACGTTGCATTCTTAACAGTAAGCTTGCACTGCTTGGTCATATTACAACCTGAGTGCTGAACTGACAACGTCGTATACAAACAGAACTATAACAATTGTAATAAACAAACAAACAAAAAAAGCGAAGAACCCTTGGATTTAATAAAAAGGCTCTTTCCTTGGCGAAGCAAGGAAAAAGGATGACCTTATATGGCGTTCGTTTAAAAACAGCGGAAAAGCTGTGTTAAGGCTGCTTCACAAAAAAACAGATCCTTAACAAATTGTTATTGGGATATTTTCCCTCAATTTAAAAAGCTTTTCTTCTTAATAAAAATTTAAAAGCGGTACTTCGCCGGTGCGAAGCGTGTGGATTTGACCGACTGACACATACAGACATATTCATGAGTGCAGGTACTTCGAAAGAAAGCACCGTGTAAACCTAAAGTTTAAATTAACTTCATAGACCTACAAAAGGTTGCCATTGATTTGAGGCAAGATTGCTTTTCTTCTGTACAACTATACGTTGCATTCTCAAGAGTGTGCTTGCACGGCTTCGGATATATATATATATATATATATATATATATATATAATATATATATATAGTTTATTTATATATATGTATGTCTATATATAAATATGTAAGCTTATAAGTACTGCCTTACTTCTCTTTAAGGAAAGGAAGATGTAATGATACTTGATTTAAACGATTCCATGTCTTGGTGGGTTTGCTGTTTTATAAACGAAACGCCATATAAGGTCTTCCTTTTTCCTTGCTTCACCAAGGAAAGAGCCTTTTTATTAAATCCAAGGTTCTTCGCTTTTTTTTTGTTTGTTTATTACGATTGTTATAGTTCTGTTTGTATACGACGTTGTCAGTTCAGCACTCAGGTTGTAATATGACCAAGCCGTGCAAGCTTACTGTTGAGAATGCAACGAATAGTTGTACATGAGAAAAGCAATCTGGCCTCAAATCAATGGCAAACTTTTGTAGGTCTATGAACTTAATTTAAAGTTTAGGTTTACACGGTGCTTTCTTTCCGAAGTACCTGCACTCATGAATATGTCTGTATGCGTCAGTCGCTCAAATCCCAGCGCTTCGCACCGGCAAAGTACTGCTTTTAAATTTTTATTAAGAAGAAAAGAAAACCTTTTAAAATTGAGGGAAAATATACCAATAACAGTTTGTTAAGGATCTGTTTTTTTGTGAAGCTGCCTTCACTTGAGTGATCACTTCGAGCTGACTTGCTGGCTAACTATAAGCGTTACCTCGTAGGTAACCACCCATACAATCAGATTGTGAATCAGACTACGAATGCCGTGAATGTAATTACCCATATCTACATGCTGTCAAATAAACGAACCACACGCCGTGGCACAATTTTAGGGGCTTCGCCTCTAGCGCTGACGTCCGAGGTTCGATTCCCGTTAGGGAGTGAAGTGAGTGGGTGGTTACCTACCAGGTAACGCTTATGGTTGGCCAGCAAGTCAGGTAACATCAGCCACGGTGCCTTCAGTTGTGAGAAGCAGATCATAGAATGGATGAAAATAGTTTACTGTCAAATAATGCAAAGAGTACGCGACACGTCTTTCCCCCTTATTCTTGGCTTATCAGGCGTACACACTCAATGCACTCGCTTACGCTAATCGAACCTCGGACGTCAGGGCTAGAGGGGCTTCGCAGCAGTGAAGTATTGCTTTTAAATTTTAATTAAGAAGAAAAGAAAACCTTTTTAAATTAAGTCTTTAAAAGAGGTGTAAAGATATTGACAATAAGCTACGCAAACCCACCAAGACATGCAATCATTTAAATCAAGGCGCGAGTCGAAAAACATCATCCCATAATATTAGTTAACGATTTACACATTTCTATATGTATTGTAAGCATACAATACAACTGATAATATTTTGCGCTTATTTATCTGGTGTACCGACATTTTTGCGCATTTAACGGCTGAAATCTAACGTGGTTTGTGCCCTTCAGAATGAAAAGAGTTTGCATTTACCTTTTCAATAAAAGGCGAGCTTTTAAGCCTGAGAAATCACCCCGTAAATGCACACGTTTAATTGCACATGTGTTAATATGTATGCTTACACAGTATTAAAAGACATTGAACAATTAACGTCATTTACCTTCGTTCCCACGTTTGACTCATGCTGTAAATCTCTTCCTCGTTTTCAGTTCACGTGATTACGTAGGAGGCATAATACGTGATGATGCGATACGTGACTCCGCCTCCTCCATTAGAGTATATGGACAAAAAACAGGTTCCAGTTATGACCATTACGCATAGAATTTCGAAATGAAACCTGACTAACTTTTGTAAGTAAGCTGTAAGGAATGAGCCTGCCAAATTTCAGCCTTCTACCTACACGGGAAGTTGGAGAATTAGTGATGAGTGAGTCAGTCAGTCAGTCAGTCAGTGAGGGCTTTGCCTTTTATTAGTATAGATATATGTGTGTCTGTATGTATGTATATATATATGTATGTGAATGTATGTATTTGTATGTGTATATATGTATATGTGTCTGTGTATGTGTGTATATGTATATATATATATATATGACAGCAACACTTATAACAATGACAACACAATTACATTGACAATCATGTTACGTTATTTTTAAAATGTTTCTTTTTCTTTTTCATAAGCTATTTAACACACTACTTCTCTGCTGCGAAGCGCAGGTATTTTGCTAGTCTGTTTATAAAAAGCAAACTCCAGTCTTATTCTTGAATAAACAATCAACGTAAACATCAAACAAATATCCGTAGGTTCTGACCCACATTGCTTATTATTTCGACTTTTGAGAATGGCCAGCTTTGCTTCACCTAATAGAAAGTTGAACAGTTGCATCCTGCATCGAGTTTTCTTATTAAATTTACTTCCAAAAATGAACAAGACTTCATTTAAAGTTCTAATCAAATCAGTACACAAAGCTTCAAAGAATCTGAAGAATCCCGCCTGTCGATTACAGTACAAAAACAAATGAAAAATCGTTTCTTTTTGTCCACCGAAAATGCAAGAATCATTTTCATCTTCTTTAATAATGTTTAAAAAGGAGATGGTGGCAATGATCCCATGCCCAATTCTCCACTGCACGGCTTGTTCAGCTCCCTCTGTGCAGACCCCCTGTGCCCTTTCACTCCCAGCTTCTCCCTCCATGGAGTGTCCAGCACAGACCCCAATGCAGAGAAGTGAATCCCCTTAACTCAGTACTCATAAAGCTCTCTCTTGGTAAGAGAATCAAAGCCCACCACTGTTCCTTTGGTGAACTGAACAACTGAATGGACTGGCAGTAATGAGAGGTCCACAGCGGGACAAACATCCAACTTATTACCAGTGGATCTGATGTAGTCATTGAGCTACTGTAGTCTTTAGCTACAGAGAAGAGAAAGTGTTGAATCGTCCTGACTGACTTTACTTCAAGAAGAGAAGCCAAGACTTCAGCATCAATAAATGACTTGGTAGTGGCATCATAAATCTGTGCCAGTTTCAGTACCTGTTGCTTAATAAGAACTGAAACAAAACTCTCATTGTGCAAGAGAGGGCATGAAAAGACAGAATTAAAAATTAAAGGCTAATTTTGTAGCCAGCCAGTCTTTTTAAAATTCCTCCTAAACACCAAGTGCCAAGTTAATAGGACACTGCTGTAAAATTGTGACAACACATAAAGGTCCATGTTTTGTAGATTTATCACCAAAACTGCTTCATCAAACCCTAACTCACCCACACGACGAAGGAAACTCAGTGCTAACTCCCTCCAACTCAGGGAATACGAAACACAGAAAAGCTTCTGCAGGACTTGGTGCCTGAGGGCTGCGACTTTTGAGGGGATATCCAGAAGTCCCTGACCGCCTTCTTCCAACGGTTAAAACAGCACACTCTGCTTCAGCTAATGCAAGCCGTCCCAGAAGAAATCGAACAAAACTCTTTGGATCTTCTTTAAAAGCCCCAGAAGGAGTCACCACACATGAGTTTGTGCCACAGCATTGAAGCCACCAAATGATTGATGACGATCACCCACCCTCTGTATGACAGTTTAAGTACGATCCACTTCCACTTGTTCAGACGAGAGGTCACTTTCTCTAAGAGTCCCTCCCATTTACTCTCATCCACTCCTCACTGCCCATGACCACCCCAAGATACCTGAAGCACTTCCTGTTCCACTTTAGTCCACCAGGCCAGTCTGGTAGTGAACATCCAGACCAGGAGCCCAGTAAGAAGGCGTTACTCTTAGTCCAATTGATTTTTGCAGATGATATGTTCTCAAATATTTGCTGGCAAAAAAATTAAAACTTCAATGTCCCCCTTCAATTTGATGAAGACAACAATATCATCAGCGTAGGCCAAACATTTAAAATTAACATTTGGGCAGGATGGAAATGTCACCCCCTGTAGTCTCCACCTCAGCTGAATAGAAACGGCTCGATGGCCAAAGCGTAGAGCATGCCGGACAAGGGGCAGCCCTGCCGAATTCCACTTCTTACTGGAAACAGTGCACTCAGAGTGCCATTAACTTTTAAAATCCCAAAAACATTGGTGTACAGCAGTGCAATCATCTGAACAAAATTATCTCCAAACCCAAAAAATTTCAATGTTTTAAACAAAAAAATCGGTGATCTACTTGGTCAAAAGCTTTCTCCTGGTCCTAAAGATTCCTAAATCCATCCCAGAAAGATCTGAGGCTGAAAAGATATCCCGCAATACAAAAATATTGTCATAAATAGTCATGTCAGGCACACAGTACATCTGATGGGGACTGACAAGGAGGTCCATCACAGTCCTCAGGCGGCTGGCCAGGGCCCTCAAGAAGATCTTATAGTCCATGCACAGCAGGCTCATGGGGCGCCAGTTCTTTATTTTGCAAAGGTCTCCCTTCTAAGGCAGAAGAGTGATGACTGCTCTTCTGCAGCTCGACAGCAATTCTCCGTCCCATAAACTCTCTAAGAACACCGCGTATACCTCTTCACCTAGCAGGTACCAGAAATGTTTATAGAATTCAGCTGGGATGCCATTGAGTCCTGGTGCCTTTCCAGTATTTAAACCAGCCAGTGAATCTGATAACTTCTGAAAACTGGTGTCTGCCTCCAGCTTCAGCTTGACCGTGTCTATAAGTTTGGGTAATCCGTACAAATAGTCCAACATGGCCGAATCATCAATTACACCATCCTTAAATAAATCCGAGTAAAAAGACACCGCAAAGTTCCTGATCTCCTCTGTGGTGTGCAGCTCACGACCTTCAGCGTCCTGCAGCATGTGGATCACTTTACTCTCGGCCTTTTTCTTTTTTGTTGGTGTGTCCAGATGATTTAAAGTTTGAAAACGCGAGCGCACCTAGGCACCTTGGGCACGGAGCTCCAGGAGTTCAGAAAGGGATTGTTTTATGGACTTTAAAACAGCAAGCGTATCTTCACTAAAGCAGTCCTGTAAGATGCTGTGCAGATTTGTGATGTCCTCCTCCAAGCTCTTCATTTCATAAAGACACCGCCTGGTCACTTGCTGAGTGTACTGCTGGCACAAGGCTTTTATCTGGACCTTTGACACATCCCACCACTGTCGAAGAGATGGGAATCTGGACTTGGTTTGTGTCCACTGCCGCCAGAAAAACTCCAAACACTTCAGGAAATGAGAATCCTCTAACAAGGAGACATTAAAGTGCCAAAGAGATTTAGAGAAAGGCTTTACAGGGACAGAGACATTCATTTCCACAAGAGAGCGATCCAAGAATCCGACAGGGCAAATATATGCCTTTGTGATCGTGTTCAGCAGGTGCCTCAGACAGTAGAAACGGTCCAAACGTGCCATCGAAATGCACCCACCGCCCCCCTTAACCCAGGTGTACTGCCTATCTGATGGAAATTTACTTCTCCAGATGTCCACCAGGTCCGAGTGGTCTAATAAGGAGCGTAAAGCTCGGACAGACGCTGGATGAGGCTCAGCACCTTTACGGTCCAGTAAGTTATTTTCCGTACAATTAAAATCTCCTCCGACCAACAGGATCTCCCCATTAACAAAAGTCTCCAGCACCTTCCTCAGAGCTTTAAAGAAACAAAGTCTCTCTCCTCCATTCGTTGGAGCGTAAGTGTTAATAAACAGAAAATCTTGGTTCTTGTCCTTCACCTGAACTACCAAAAGGCGCCCAGCCACCACCTCACTAATGTTAGTGATTTGTAAATTTGCCATTTTTTGAACTCAGTATGGCCACCCCAACACTGACGTGTGACCCATGACTCAAGACAGCCTGACCCCCCCACTCACACAACCAGTCCGGCTGATTTCTAACATCAGAGTGAGTCTCCTGTAAGAAAGTGACCTGAAGAGCTTTTTGGTTCAAACAGAGCGGCTCTCTTTGCAGTCGCCCTACAGCCATTCACATTTAAACTCCCAATGTGTAAAGACTGCATTGACGAATCACAAATGGGAGTGAACAGCACTGCACATGTCAACCAAAAATAAGGGAGATTCAAGAACATATCCATTACTTCTGAAAAATGGACTTTCACACCCTGTTAATAACATTTTAAGCCTGGTTGTTTCCTTCTGGTCCATTCCCAGACACATCACCCTCTGAGCGGACACCACAAACAATGGAAGGTCAGGGAAGTGATCCTCTACTCTAATACCCCTCTTGCCTTCGATGAAGTCTAAAAACTTCCTAATAGTCACAGTGTTTTACCTGCCACCGAGTCTGTATTAGGACGAGGTCATACTCCCCACTGTGACGTCAGTGTCACCGCCGTCATGCTCACGATCACTCAGGTCACTGTGACAATCACATTGACTTCTAAGAGTCCAGCTATACCCTTGTGATGGCTCGCCAGCTACGTGAATTTTCTTTGCAGATTTTTTAGTGTCTGATTTTTCTTTTCGTTTTCGAGTGTGAACTGTAAATTCCTCCTCACACCCCCACTCCTGCACTCTCCCTCTGATCGGTCTCGCCACTCACACCCACTGCTGTCTCACTCCTCTGTCCTTCCACAGAGCTCGTCTCAGTGCACTCAGTCAGGCGCCCGTCAGCACACGCCGGTGTTTCTGCATCCACGTCAGTAGCCATAGCTTCATTCATAGCGGGGCCGACGGGCGCAGCTCTCACTGTGCCGACCTTCGCCGTCTTATCCCCACCGCTGTGGACCTCCGCAGTCTCCAGCTTATCTTTACTCAGTTCTCTGTGCACAGACTCGCACTGAGCACTCCTATCTGACTCGTGTTTAACGTGATCGCCGGGCTCAGCCGACACATTCCCTTCAGTAGTCAGCCATCTCGTCTCAGGAGCGACTGTTAACACTACAGTGGGGAGAAAATCACTCACAACCTGTGCTTCGGCTACGAGCTCAGTCACCTCTGCAGTCTCCTCATCCTCCATACTGTCCACCTCCTCACCACTCTCATACTCCGTCTCATCGCTCTGTGAAACGGGCAGCGCTTCGGCCCACTGATAAAACGGTCTGTTTTTACATTTAATTTTTCAGTCCAGGGTGTCATGATGGTGTTTTTTAAATTTGAAAAATGGAAAACTTTGATGCAGTATACATACACATCTATTCCAGCCCAGCCCTGATGGTAAGACTGGCGGAGGACGATGTGCCCAGTCCCCTGATAAATACGCATTCCCCTTCTCCCAGTTAACTTTAGCAGAAGATGCTCCCTCAAAAAGTGCTAAACATTTACATACAGCAGAGACGTCTTCATCAGAATTCACAAACACCACGACGTCATCTGCATAGGCCAGAAATTTAAAAGTTAGATTTTTACACAATGAAATTGTAAATCCCTGCAGGTGTTTCTCAAGCTGCCTAAGAAAAGGTTCAATGGAGATGGCGTATAACATCCCCGACAAAGGACACCCCTGACGAATCCCTGGTTACAGCGAATGGCCAGCTTAACACCCCATTGATTTTCAACACTCCAAACACATTGGAATACAACAATTTGATGTACTTTACAAAAGGTAAACCAAAACCAAATGCTCTTAGAGTTGTGAATAAATATTTGTGGTTGACCCGATCAAAAGGCTTTTCTTGGTCTAAAGAAAGAACACCCACATCGAGGTTGAAAACTTTTGATGCAGATATGACGTCCCTCAGCACAAATATGTTGTCGTGAATTTGTCTGTCCGGTACGCAGTAGGACTGGTAGGGGTTGATGATGCTGCCCATCACTTTTCTCAGCATCGTCGCTAACCCTTTTGAAATGATTTTATAGTCCATGTTGAGTAAGCTCACGGGCCGCCAGTTCTTCAGAAGGCAGAGGTTGCCTTTCTTAGGGAGCAAAGTGAGGACAGCTCGGCAACAGCTGACCGGAAGCTCCCCTGCTTGTAAACTGTCCTGTACCACATCAAAGAAATCCATGCCCAATAACGGCCAGAACTGTTTATAAAATTCAACCGATAATCTGTCAATTCCCAGTGTCTTTCCAGTATTTAGATCATTGAGTGCAACTGTGAGTTCTTGAAAAGTGAGGTCGCTGTCCAGAAACTCGGCAGAATCGTCAGAAATGTGAGGCAGTCCTTTGAACAAAGTGTCTGAAGAAGAGAGACTGAGCAGCTCCTCTGAAAACAAAGTCTCGTAAAAAGACACAGCAAAGTCCCGGATGTCCTCCGGCTCTCTCAGCTCTTCTACAGTATCTGTTTGGAGAACATGAATAACTTTACCTTGGGCCTCCTTTTTTTCCAAAGCAAAGAAACATTTTGTAGGTGCATCTAGATGGTTAAGTTGTTGAAAGCGAGAACGTATTAAAGCTCCGTGAGCTCGAAGCTCCAATAAATCCCGTAGTGTTGTTTTATTTGCACTCAGGGTGTGCAGCATATCCTCAGAGTAGCCATTTAACAGAGTCTGATGTATCTTGGTGATCTCCTCCTCGAGTGTCTTCATTGTTAAAATGCAGGCCTTGGTGACGTGTTCAGTGTATTGCTGACAAAATTGTCGAATCTGCACCTTGGACACGTCCCACCACTGTCTCAGGGATCCAAAACGCAGCTTGGTGGATCTCCACTGCTTCCAAAAGAAATTCAAACATTCCACAAAGTGACTGTCCTGAAGTAGAGTAGTGTTGAAGTGCCAGTAAGATTTATATTTTTGTGGAGATGGGAGGAGAAAAGTAACAGAAACCAATCAGAAAAAGCGACAGGAGTGATATGAGTGTTAGTTAATAAATTGAGGTGGCGTTTTGGGCTGTAAAAGCGATCCAAGCAGGCCATCGAGAGGTGCCCTTTGCTCCCTTTGAGCCACGTGAACTGTTTGTCAGCTGGAAAGTGAGATGCCACACATCCACCAAGTCGTAGGCCTCGACGATTTCCTTAAGTATCCTGACTGACCCTAAGTGCGGCTCGGCCCCATTTCTATCCATAAACCAGTCCTTTGTACAATTAAAATCAAATAGCAATAAATCAAATTAATATATAACAGGTAACATATAAACTAATATTTTACAGGCTGCTGTATCAAAAGAGAATCAATTCCCTTGAAGTCCGTATATGACATACTATTTCTTATATTCATTTGAAATGACCCCAAAAACTTTTCCATTCTTCTAATTTTCAATTCAAACCCCCTGAGCTCGTATCAAAGAAGCACTTAAATGTCCCAATACTAACTTCAACATAAATATTCTGATGTTCCACTTTTGTTAGTTCATCTGTTTTACATCATCCAAGAAATATAAAACCAAATACAGAAAACTTTAATAATGTCTCATACATTCATTTTTACTTCTCTATCATCAATTGAGCAGAGCACCCCTTTAATCCCCCACACAATTTTAAATAAATCTAATGTATTTATCAATTTATAATACATATATTCCATTATTATTCTGGAGCGTACATTTATCTTGAACATCAACACAGCATCAGTAGCCCGTGTCCCACATTGTTTATTTTTTCGTTGTCATAGAAGAACTCCAGGCACTCGACGAACAGATTCAGAAACTCCTGTCCAGACGAAGATACCTTAGGGATCTGAAGGCTCGGCTACTGGATAAACCGTCCTCACCATCTGTAATCGGAGTAACATCAACCTCTCGTTATGCCACTGAAGTAAACTTCACCCCCGCGCCTCGTAGAAGCAACGACGACTCTGACGAAGACCTCGGCGGATTTCAGCTATGCAGGCAGGGGTTCAAGGCTAGAACACCTCCATCGGCACAGGCGAGCATCTCGACTCAGAACCGGTTCGACCCTCTCCGCGTCCCCAGTTTTCCTTCGGCCCCTGATGATGTAATAGTGGTAGGTGATTCTATAGTTAGAAACTTCAATATTTCTTATATGTTTCTTGTTTTCCCGATGCTCGTGTCCGAGATGTGATGAGATGTGCGCCAGCAATCAACGAGAAGCACAAGGAGAGGGCATTTGGAGCGATTGTTTTGCATGCCGGCGTGAACGATATAAGGCACAGACAGTCGGAAATCCTCAAGGCTGACTTCGCAGCACTAATTAAAGACACGAAGGAGAGGACCCCATTGGCAAAGATCTTCATTTCGGGTCCACTACCTCTCGTCAGACGATCAAACGAGTACTACAGTCATCTGCTAGGATTAAACAACTGGCTGCAAGGCTTCTGCAAGAATCAAGACATCGGATTCATCAACAACTGGGACCTCTTTTGGGAAAGACCGCATTTCTTCAAGAGAGATGGCATGCATCCGAACAGTTTCGGCTCCTGGGTCCTCTCCGAAAATATATCTAAGGTAATTCGTTTGTCTTGACTATCTATCTCTACTCTTAACCCCTTCCAAAATGCTATTGCTGTACTAGGACATGATAATTGTTTAATAAAATCTTCTGTAAAAGTACACAACATTAATACTCTAATAACCAATTCCAATGCATGCAGAAAATCTAGGCAATACGGCATAAACATCAATAATTTAATTAAAATTGCTACTTCAGATGAACAATGTATTAAAACTATAAAAACACAAAAAATACACAGAGAGTGGCGCTAATAAAAATAACTTAGTTCCTGTACCAAATATCAATAACGCACATAGAATTCATCTCTGCCCCTCAGAAACATTAAATATGGCACTATTAAATGTTAGAGCTTTAAATAACAAGACGTTTTTTTATCAACGATCTTAGTGATATTAGTGATAGAAAAATTGATTTCATTGCACTAAGTGACACGTGGCTTAGCTCAGATGGGGCGGCTGTTTTAATCGAATATGCGCCTCTGGATTACAATTTTACTCGTGCAGATCGCCAAGGAAAGAGAGGAGGCGGACTAGCAAACATTTACTCAAGCAGATTAAAATGTAAAGATGTCAGTTTTGGTAAATTCAAGTCCTTTGAGTATCTCACCGTTGTTATTCATGGAGATTCTCACGTTCTAGTATTATCTGTGTATAGACCTCCTAAATTCAACGCATCTTTCTTTGAGGAATTCTCTGACTTAATGTCAATTTTAATTACGAACTATGACACACTCTTAATCGTCGGCGACTTTAATTTTCATTTAGATAATAAGTGTAACCAAAAAGTAAAAGAATTCATGAACCTCCTGGACTCTTTTGATTTGAGACAGCTCGTTAATAGGCCTACACATAAAGCAGGTCTTACGTTAGACTTAGTGATTACTAAAGGACTAAAAGTTGATAAAAGCAGGTCATTGATAAGGTCTATCAGATCATTTTCTTCTACTTTTTAATATAGAAATAATGATAGAAAACACTCATGAGAAGCATTCTAAACAATCAGTCCGTTTATAGTGCCAACTATAATAGCGAGGAGAATGTAAATAGTAAAGTGGAAAGATGTAATACTAAAGTGAGGGCTGCTGTTGACTTAGTTGCACCTGAAAAGACAGTTAAAAAATCTTCTAGCATTGTTATACCATGGAAGACCCAAAGAGTGTCTGATTTAAAGAGAACATGCCGTAGAGCTGAGCGTAAATGGAGGAAGACTAAACTAACTATCCACTATGAGATACTGAGGGTTAAAATAACAGAATACAATAACACAGTCCGTCTTGAGAGGCGCTGCTATTTCTCTAAGATTATAAATAACAATGCTAGTAATCCCAGAGTCTTATTTTCAACGATTGATCGTCTGTTAAACCAGGTAACTCAAAGGAATGCCTCCTAAGTACTTCCAGTAAAACCTGTGAGGCTTTTGCTGTATTTTTCAATCAAAAAATTAATGATATTAGAAATAACATAGTATATCTCCCCAACACTAAGGATCCTCCTAAACCCCAGTATTCCATTATAAACAAATTAAACTCCTTCACTAGGATAGATTTACCTGATTTACATAAAATAATTTCTCAACTGAAACCCTAAACCTGCGTCCTTGACCCAATACCAACAAATGCTTTCAAAGAAGTATCGGGCATGCTAATTGATAATGTTCTTGACATAGTAAATTCGTCATTAGATACGGGGGTCTTCCCAGACTGTCTTAAGACTGCGGTAGTTAAACCCCTACTTAAGAAAAATAATCTCAACCCCTCTGCTCTCGAAAATTATAGACCCATCTCTAACCTGCCTTTCTTAAGTAAAATTCTAGAGAAGGCAGTCATTATGCAGTTAAATGAGCACCTCAATAAACATGCTATTCTTGATAAATTTCAGTCAGGCTTTAGAACAAATCACAGCACAGAAACTGCACTCGTTAAAGTAGTAAATGACTTGCGGGTAAATGCAGACAGAGGCCATTTATCTGTTCTCATCTCTTAGATCTGAGTGCTGCATTTGACACCATTGATCATAATATTCTTAGAAATCGCCTTAGTCAATGGGTGGGCCTCTCTGGCAGTGTCTTAAATTGGTTTGAATCCTACCTGGCAGGAAGAAAATTCTTTGTTAGTTGTGGTAATTACAACTCAAAGACACATGATATCCTATATGGTGTTCCACAAGGCTCTATCCTGGGTCCGCTGCTCTTCTCAATCTACATGCTTCCATTAGGTCAGATTATCTCAGGGCACAACGTGAGCTACCACAGCTATGCTGATGACACACAGCTGTATTTATCAATAGCACCTGATGACCCCGATTCTCTTGATTCACTAACACAATGTCTGACTTGTATTTCAGAATGGATGAATAGTAACTTTCTCAAGCTAAATAAAGAGAAAACTGAAATCTTAGTGATTGGCAATAATGGATATAATGAGGCTATTAGAAATAAACTGGATGCATTAGGATTAAAAGTCAAGACGGAGGTAAAAAGCTTAGGGGTAACTATTGACTGTAATCTGAATTTTAAATTGCATATTAATCAGATCACTAGGACAGCATTTTTTGAGTTAAGAAACATAGCAAAAGTTAGACCTCTTATATCATTGAAAGATGCTGAAAAATTAGTTCACGCGTTTGTTTTCAGTCGACTAGATTACTGTAACGCACTCCTCTCAGGACTACCCAAAAAAGACATCAATCGTTTGCAACGAGTGCAGAATGCAGCTGCTAGAATCCTAACCAGGAAAAGAAAATCCGAGCACATCTCTCCAGTTTTGATGTCACTACACTGGTTACCTGTGTCATTCAGGATTGACTTTAAAATTCTGCTTATAGTTTATAAAGCCTTAAATAATCTCGCTCCATTTTATATATCGGAATGTCTGACGTCTTATATTCCAAATCATAATCTCAGATCCTCAACTGAGTGTCTCCTTAGAATTCCAAGAGCAAAACTTAAAAGAAGTGGTGAGGCGGCCTTCTGCTGTTATGCACCTAAAATCTGGAATAGCCTGCCAGTAGGAATTCGCCAGGCTAATACAGTGGAGCACTTTAAAAAACTGCTGAAAACACATTACTGTAACATGGCCTTCTGATAACTTCATTTTAATTTAATCCTGATACTCTGTATGTCCAATTCATTATACTAACGATCCATTTTAGCTCTAAAATCTGTACTAACCCCTACTCTCTCTTCTATTTCTTTTTCCGGTGTCCTTTTGGTGGTGGCTTTCACCACCACCATCTAGTCAAAGCACCGTGATGTTCCAACAGTGAAGAATTAAAAGCCAGAAGTCTGCATGTCCATCATCATCAAGTCCTTCCGTGAGAACCCTAAATACAAAGAGGACTATTTCATTTATGTTATGTAGAATGCCCAGAGGGGACTGGGTGGTCTCGTGGCCTGGAAACCCTGCAGATTTTATTATTTTCTCCAGCCGTCTGGAGTTTTTTTTTTTTTTTTTTTTTTTTCTGTCCACTCTGGCCATCTGACCTTACTCTTTTTTTTATGTTAACGAATATTGTCTTATTTTAATTTCTTATGTTGTTATATATATTTTTTTATTATTATTATAAACATCAAAGGACCAGAAAGACAAAGAAACAACAAACAGACAAGTCCATCATTACTGGGACTGAAGGGAACATCGACCTTTACTGACAAGACTTTTTCATTTAATTTCACTTTCTCTTAGCCGAAGTCACAAAAAGGGGTCAAAGGGGAAAACTAATCGACATGTTTATCACGTGCTTGGCTTCAGTGAGACTGTTGATGCTATGGCCGCCTCTACTCTGAGAGCTCGATAAAGTGTCACCTATTGAGATCGTGTCACAGTCAAGCAGTGGCCTCCCCATCACCGTTAGCTGTCACACTCTTGCTGTCGCACCCTTTTCACAGACAGTGCAGCAGATTTTATAGTGGAGTCCACTCTGCTCACCTGTTTAGCCTTAACACCCTCCTCCAATTTCTCTTTCTTTCCTGTGTACTCAGAGTGACCGGCCATCCCTGTTCAACTTTCATACCCTCAGTTGTGTCCACGACACATTCAGCCACCTCCTGCTGTGACAATCCTGATGTTGCTTGCAGCGGTTTGTGTTTGTCCATCAGCTGGAGTGGGGTCAATGCCAGTCTCTGCCATCTCGCTCATCTTATCGACTGCAACAGCAGCATCAGTCAGAGGTGCAGCCACGTCTGCCAGGACATCGATGGATGGCACAGCATCTTTAACAGACTCAGATGTTTCTTTTAGCTCCTCTGTAGAGTGACTTGTGTTGTTATCCAGTTGTTCCACCATCCCAAGTTGGCTCACCCAGTGGATTACTCTGCACCATACTTTCTGCAGAAACATCAGGAGCCGCTGCATTTTCAGCAAACAGTTGATTCACAATAATCACAGAGTTTGATCTGAAACAAGTGCATCTCCACCTGCACAACCCTTACTACTTACTACAAAAAATGTAAATCTTATCGAGCGTGTTTGTCTTGTTTAAAGTCAAAATATCAAATCATTCTTAATATAAGATACATTCACTTAAAAAACTAAACTGGACACAGATATTTGGACTTGTCTTCAGAAAATGTGTCATAAATATCTTATTCAGTGTGGCACATGGCTGGGGATGGTATCCAGCCGGGACGCCCA
The DNA here is from genome assembly GCF_900747795.2 of Erpetoichthys calabaricus. Lineage (NCBI taxonomy): Eukaryota > Metazoa > Chordata > Cladistia > Polypteriformes > Polypteridae > Erpetoichthys > Erpetoichthys calabaricus. The sequence goes on from NC_041397.2 coordinate 322,180,843, forward strand.
GGAGGACCGGAGGAGGGCTTGGGTCCGCTGCTCTTCTCAATCTACATGCTTCCATTAGGTCAGATTATCTCGGGACATAACGTGAGCTACCACAGCTATGCTGATAACAACAACAACAACAACATTTATTTATATAGCACATTTTCATACAAAAAGTAGCTCAAAGTGCTTTACATAATGAAGAAAAGAAGAATAAAAGACAAATAAGAAATTAAAATAAGACAACATTAGTTAACATAGAAAGGAGTAAGGTCCGATGGCCAGGGTGGACAGAAAAAACAAAAAAAAACTCCAGAAGGCTGGAGAAAAAAATAAAATCTGTAGGGGTTCCAGGCCACGAGACCGCCCAGTCCCCTTTGGGCATTCTACCTAACATAAATGAATAAATAAATGATGACACACAGCTGTATTTATCAATTGCACCTGATACTCCCCATTCTCTTGATTCACTAACACAATGTCTAACCTGTATCTCAGAATGGATAAATAGTAACTTTCTCAAATTAAATAAAGAGAAAACCGAAATCTTAGTGATTGGCAATAATGGATACAATGAGGCTATTAGAAATAAACTTGATGCATTAGGATTAAAAGTCAAAACGGTGGTAAAAAGCTTAGGGGTAACCGTTGACTGTAATCTGAGTTTTAAATCACATATTAATCAGATCACTAGGACAGCATTTTTTCACTTAAGAAACATAGCAAAAGTTAGACCTCTTATATCATCAAAAGATGCAAAGAAATTAGTTCACGTGTTTGTTTTCAGTCGGCTAGATTACTGTAACACACTCTTCTCAGGACTACACAAAAAAGACATCAATCGTTTGCAACTAGTGCAGAATGCAGCTGCTAGAATCCTAACCAGGAAAAGAAAATCCGAGCACATTTCTCCAGTTTTGATGTCACTACACTGGTTACCTGTGTCATTCAGGATTGACTTTAAAATTCTGCTTATGGTTTATAAAGCCTTAAATAATCTCGCTCCATCTTATATATCGGAATGTCTGACGTCTTATATTCCAAATCGCAACCTCAGATCCTCAACTGAGTGTCTCCTTAGAATTCCAAGAGCAAAACTTAAAAGAAGTGGTGAGGCGGGCGGCCTTCTGCTGTTATGCACCTAAAATCTGGAATAGCCTGCCAGTAGGAATTCGCCAGGCTAATACAGTGGAGCACTTTAAAAAACTGCTGAAAACACATTACTTTAACATGGCCTTCTCATAACTTCACTGTAATTTAATCCTGATACTCTGTATATCCAATTCATTATAATAACTATTCATTCAGAATCTGTACTAACCCCTACTCTCTCTTCTGTTTCCTTTTCCAGTGTCCTTTTGGCACCATCTACCCAAAGCAACGTGATGTTCCAACAATGATGGATGCATTAAAAGCCAGAAGTCTGTATGACCATCACCATCAAGTGACTCCCTAACTACAAAGAGGACTATTTTATTTATGTTAAGTAGAATGCATAGAGGGGACTGGGTGGTCCCATGGCCTGGAAACCCTACAGATTTTATTTTTTTCTCCAGCCTTCTGGAGTTTTTTTTTGTTTTTTCTGTCCACCCTGGCCATCGGACCTTACTCCTTTCTATGTTAACTAATGTTGTCTTATTTTCATTTATTACTTTGTCTTTTATTTTTATTTTCTTCATTATGTAAAGCACTTTGAGATACTTTTTGTATGAAAATGTGCTATATAAATAAATGTTGTTGTTGTTGTACCTCCTCCAGAACACAAGGGGGCGACTGCCCTGGTTGCTTTGGGGGCCGGGTACAGAGCTGGGAAGCTCAACCCTGTAGGGGCCCGTGGCCACTGCCAGGGGGTGCCCCAATGCCTTGGGAGCCCTGGACCTCAGCACTTCCGCCACACTCGGAAGTGCTGGGGGGAAGAGGAGTAGGGACACCCGGAGTCCTTCCAGTTGTGAGGCCGGCACTTCCGCCACACAAGGGAGTGTCGACGGAAGAGTGTTGGGAAGCACCTGGAGCCCATCGGGTGGTGTATAAAAGGGGCCGCCTCCCTCCATTCAATGACAAGAGTCAGGAGGAAGTGAGAACATGTCAGGAGGAAGGCAAGGAGGCGGCCTGAAGAAGGCATTGTTGTGTGGCCAGGTCTTTGGGGTTTGTGAGCACAAGAACTTTGTGCATAGTGTAAATAAACGTGTGTTGGGTGACATGAGCGTGTCTGCCTGTCTGTGTCCATGCCAGTCTCCACAATGGCATCTCAGATGGGACTCTCTGCCTGCTACAAGGCAGGGACCCCAAACAAATAATTTTGTGGGCAGTCCGGAGCAGCAGGTTAGCCCACACATGCCTGCACAACCCCGCATGAGCGAATCACCTCACGGACCGCCACCGGTCCACCAAACGGCCATATTCCCCTGGTGCGGGGAAATGACTATGGAGGTTGCGGAGTGCAGCGGGCTCCAGTAGGCACACTGTCACTGAGGACATATGAGACGGCAGCACGGCGAGGACGGCACCTCGGAGAGATGAGACCCGAGAGGTAAGTGCCCTGCCCAACGGCGATCGGTCCTGCGGGGGTAAACTTACATTCTGTGTTGCAGGCAGGGACTGTCCGGGACCGCGTCAGTGGCAACGGCATGCCGAGCCTCGGGCTGTCGTCGGCGCAGAGGCGGCAGCACGAGATGCTGCAAGGAAGGAGTCGCTGCAGCATGACAGGCCGCAGCAGCTGCTCGGCTCCTCAGAAGCACGTCGCCGCACCAGGAGAAGACGAAACAGAGCCAAAATGGCCGCGGACCGGAAGTCCCTCCACGAGACAGGCACGGGATTGGGCGGTGTGTCTTGCGTGTCCGCCGATGATTGGATGGAGGCGGACCCAAGGAATGTCCATCCCGGGCCGAGGAAGGACCCGACGGGGCCTGTGGGAAAGCCCCTCAGAAAGCAGCCGGCGGATATGCCTGACAAAAAGGTAAGGCAACCGCCGACTGATGATCTGTGCTTGCTAGCGGCTCTGCGTGAGTTGGAGGAGTGCCTCCAGCCCGTGGAGTCGCTATTCCAGGTGGTACCGTCCTCCGCAAAGGATTGAAGGAGCTGGAGATGAAGGCGGTCGCGTCCGTGATGACACTGCGACAATGGGCGGATCGGCGTGGCGCTGGAGTCTTCAGCCGGAGGGACGCGGTGGGGAAGGTAAGTGAGACCGTCCCCATAAAAGAAAAGGGAGATCCCATCGAAGGGGTCCGGGATGTTTCTGAACGGAACCAAGTAGGTGGATCTCCGACAGTGGATGTGGCGGCGAGTGCTGTGCGCATGACGAGGGGAAAGTCATCGAGAGGGCTGGCAGGACAAGGGCTGTTGTGTACCCCAGGTCCTAGCACCCTACGCGCCGAGTCAGCGGCAGACTCACGTCGCTCTACAGGGACGCAGACGGGAAGGAGTCTCTTTTTATGCAATAAGGAGATTCAGACCGTCATGGCATCCCAGAATGATAGGAGGAATTGAGGGGTGAATGCCGGTTCCTCCGATAGGAAGGGACGTGCAGCTGGGTGCGCACGTCCAGAGAAGGGCTGTCCTCTGCGGAAGCAGAGGCAAGCTCCAGTGCCGGTGGAGGAAACAACAGTGCGAGTGGACCCGTCAGATACAAACAGATGGGCAGGGAACCTGCGGAGGAGGTGCCGAACAGGCAAGTCGCGGGGTGCCGATAGGAGGGGAGAACGCTGCCAGTGCGCGGCACAGAGGGACGTTAGGTCTTTTTGTTTCAGCTGCAGGAATGGACCCCAGATGCGCAGTAGGGCCTGCTTCATTGGGGACCTGCCCTTCCAGGATGGACCGCTGCTCTGGAGGACTCTTCACTGGCAATGGGGCAGCCCCACGACTGGCGGAGGCTACGAAGGCGCGAGCGTCGCAGCACAAAGGGACGTGAAGACCTCGGAAGGGGTGCCGAAAAAACGAGTTCCAGGGTGCTGGATTGGACCCTGGACAAATAGTAGGACCCACTTCGGGGTTGAACCGCCCTCACAGGTTGTGTCGGTCAGACCGACGTGTCTTCGCTGGCGGTGGGGCACTGTGGCACACAGCTGGGGGTGGTACCCAGCCGGGACACCCAGGAGGACTGGAGGAGGGCTTGTACCTCCTCCAGAATACGAGGGGGCGACCGCCCTGGTTGCTTTGGGGGCCACGGGTACAGAGCTGGGAAGCTCAACCCTGTAGGGGCCCGTGACCACTGCCAGGGAACGCCCCAATGCCTTGGGAGCCCTGGACCTCAGCACTCCCGCCACACCCGGAAGTGCTGGGGGGTAGAGAAGCAGGGACACCCAGAGTCCTTCCGGTTGCACAGCGGGCACTTCCGCCACACAAGGGTATGTCGACGGAAGAGTGTTGGGAAGCACCTGGAGCCCATCCGGGGGTGTATAAAAGGGGCTGCCTCCCTCCATTCAATGGCAAGAGTCAGGTGGAAGTGGACGAAGCTCGGTGGAGAGGAGTGGAGGCGAGCCAGAGACTGTGAAGGCATTGTGTTGTGTGGCCAGGACTGAAGGGGTGATTGGTGCTGCGGCCACTATTTATAATAGTAAATAATATTATTTACTAATTGTATTATTTACTATTGTAAATAATATTGTAAATAAACGTGTGTGTGGTGAAACCATCATGTCTACCTGTCTGTGTCCAGGCTGTTCCCCACATCAGGAAAATCCTCTTGAAAAAATTTGACTTTAAGTAAAATAACATCTTAAACAAGCATTTTTACAAGTGAGACGTATTTGAATACATTGTGATGCTTTGGAATGGTAAGCAGAATGATTTATAACTGTTTGAAGAAAAAATGACTGTCTTGATTCAAGATTAAAAATGTACGTTTAAAGAATATAAACTACACTTAAGAGCAAACTGAGCAGGAACTCATGCAACTGACACTCTAAAAGAAAAAAAACGCAGAGAGCACATGTTATTGTTATCTTTTAAACTATTCTGAACTGCCTGGCGTTACACAAGTCCTTAGACAATGAAGATCAGACTGTGGTGGACTCTTTCATTCTGTTTCATTTCATAGCTCAGGACGTTCACCTTGAGTGGTTAATATGTGATAATATCTGTGAGATCAGATCTGCCGTTTGTGAAGTTGAAATAGCAGTATGGTGTCAAAGTCCTCAAGTAATCTACAAGTACAGTAGAAATGAGGAGGAACTTCTGTCTTATAAGCCAAGCAATCACTGCAGTGAAGAGAAAGGCTGACACTTGAAACAACACAAAGACAAAGTGACGATGTGAAGATCTGTCAGAAGTCCAAAGTGTCATTACAGGCGTTAAATAATCAAAGATTTTCACATATGAGTAAGTCAGTGGGGAGGCCATTCAGAATGAGGAATAAAGTGAAAGATACAGCTGTATGTGCATGATTGTATTTCTTTATATTTATTTATTTAGTTTTTGAACTATTATTATTATTACTGTTATTATTATTATTGCTATTTTAATCTGCTTATATCATATTTACATGTTTCTGTGTTGATGAGATCTTATTAAAAAATTTCAATACCCCTTTAGCAAAGTTTACTGTAAGCTTTCAAATAAAGACCCCCCCCCCCCCTCTAAAATTAAAATAACACACAATGCATTTATAACATTGGAATGGAGACTTAACAACGCTAAGTGTATCAAGTGTGACTTTGGAAAGCCATAAACTGTCTGCTACAAGCTATTTATCTTGTAAACTTTCAGATGTCCTTTTGTGTGAATCCCAAATAATTTGTACCAAAGCGTTCATCACATAACTCCAGTGAATGAGCAGTGGAAATGTCACTTGATTGCACAGTTGCTGTGACAGAACATCAGTCAGCTATTTAACAGTACATGTTGTAAATAACAGCTAACCGGTGGCCGGTGCACCTGAACCATCGCCAGTTTCTAAGGGATGCCATCGTGTTGTAATTTCATCAGGATTGACACCAGCAGGTTGTGTGACCGTCATGTGGCTCAGTGGTCGTCTGTTATTATGTGACATCGACATGTTCTTAACCTCTTCACACTCTCTGACTTTGAGAAGACGGTGAGTATGCGCTCATTTAATGCGGTACAGGAGTTAGTAGGCTCTGTAAACCTTTGTGCAGCCATTAATCCCACAAACATATAAAAAGTGTATGTGACTCAGTCATTTTTTAAGAGTCCATGTTACAAAAATGCCTTAGGCTGAAGAGCGCCTTATTATTTGACAAAACTTGTGTGAATGAAAGGAAAGACCTTTGCATCTAAAAGAGGTTGAAAATCATGTCGGGTTTATTGGAATTCATTACGTTTATTCACACAATGACAGCAGTTTAGTTTGCTGTCTCACATTTTGAAAAGCAATAACTAGGAGCTTCAATAACACATGCGTATTATATTTATTAATCCGTACATTTTCTTATGTATTTTGTCCTTGTTGAGCACCAATGTTAATGCCCCAATTTATCTTTGCCTTGTGGAAAAAAAGGAAGTCTGGGTATCTCAGTTTCATTATGGAGTAAAAAGCATGTTGAGATATCCTCCTTCTCTGTAGTTATTATTTGTTGGAGTTTGAAGAAACAAAACAAAAAGTGATAGCGATGAAGTTTGAATTCACACTGTATGTGGTAATAATTGAAAAGGAGCAACAAATATTACTCCATTAATAAACGGAGGAGAAATCAGAAAAAGAAGATGTGACACCATTGTTTGCCATGAAGGAAGTGTAGCAAGTACAAGGAAGCAGCTGTGAGCACCAATAATGGTACCAGAAGGATATTCGGGAGTAAACTCGCCTTATTGTGAAGAAAGAGTGACGGTGATTCTGTTGCAAGTTCAAGATGGCTGCTGTTATCACAGTAATATGACCTTTTCATGAGAACGTGGAGCAGTGGAGCTCACATACAGAGTGTTTCAAGTGGTTGTTAAAGCAAATGATATTACAGATGAAAAATTAGTTCCTACTTTTTTTGAGTGTTATGGGAGGAAAAACATTCAAATTAGTGTTTAGTCACAGCAGATAAGTCTGGAGAGAAATCACATTCGCAGATTGTTTTAGTTTTGAGTGCACATTTTTCACCAAAGCCTTTAGTAATTACTGAACAGTTTAGAGACCACAAGCAAAATCAGGAGGAAGAGGAATCAGTGAGGATGTTTGTGGCAGCACTAAAGAAATGATTACAACACTGTGAATTCAAAGAGATGCTCAATGACACAATCCGTGACAGGCTGGTATGTGGACTGAGAAGTGAAGCCATAAAAAAACGGCTTCTGACAGAAAGTGCCCTAACCCTCGCAAAGACAACTGAAAGAAGTGTGTCCATGGAAATGGCACCTAAGGAGGCTCAGCAGCTGAGCATATCTGGGCCAATTCAGCAAGTAAATTTAAAGAGCAAGGAGGATGGCAGAGTTATTAGAGTTGAAGTCTCTAGAGTCTCTAGAGTTGGTAGAGAAGTATTGGGATACAGCATCTAGCACTCACTGCCTCAGCCATGCACACAGTCTATTTGAACTGTGCCCATATGGAAAATGCTTCGTTTGACAGAGATAGTACTACTGCAATAAATTATTTCATCGAGGGTCATACACGTCCCAGGAAGTATCTTGTGGGAGGCAGGAACAATCTCTGGAAGGGGAGTCAGCTCATCGCTAACACCGCACCACCATGCTTTAATTGCTGTCTTCATGAAAATGATATCAAGTATACATCTTAGTATTTAAATTGTTCAGAAAGCTGTAATATCATGAATGTAATGTATTCTGTGTCCTGTTGGCGTAAGAGAAAGCCCATTTAAGAAGCATGTAGTGATTCACACACACAGAGTACATAGAAGAACAATATAAAGCATTTTAAGTCAAAGTGAACTTTATTGTCATCTCAACCATATACAAGTATACAGATAGACAATGTAGGATAGGTTTACAGAAACAATTTCTGGCTTGCAGTGCTTTACATAAAGGGAAAACACTTACGTTAATAAAGGAAGATTCTAATCCTAAATATATTGTACTTGTATTGTATTTTGTTAAGTACTTTTTAAGTTTATGATGTTGTACTAAATGACAAAATAAACTACGAGATTAAAGTGGACATTTCAACCTTTTTTTCCACTGTGTCGCTATTTTATTTTTCTGTTCTCTGTACCCAAATATGCTTCCATATGACACTGAGACAGTGGGCTACGACTCTCCTTTAAACGGCGACTGTGATATCTGACCAATTCTTTTTTATTTTGGGCACTGTGTGACTTTCTGAACTTGAACTTTCAAGGGTCTCCGCCACTCTTTATCACTTGATCAACTTCCTTTTGTTGTTTATACCACTGCTTAAGCCAACAAATAGTATGTTTTTCCCTACTTCCACTTCACATTCCCTGAAATTTTTTTTTCATGTGCTTTTGCCATTTTCTTTTAACCAGACGCTGAACGTAAGGTGATATTTATATTGGTTTAGATATTAAAAAATATATGCAAAATTATGAGAGGAGTTGGGGTGGAACAGCAGGCACCTGCACATGAGTTAATTTTCACGCTGACCGGAATTTATGTAGCAGAAGTGCGTGGAAGTTGGCTTGCGCACGATTTTGCACATCTGAATATTTTTGTGCATACACACATTTCCACTTTTGTCTGTTCGTCATGTTTTAGTGTGAATTCTCTGCATGGCTTTATTCATGAGGTCCCTACTCTTTAAACCTGCAGTCTGGAACTAAATGACCTTGTTTGCCACAATGATCAGCTACTCAGGGAGTAGCTGTTGCTGTAGTGGATTGGCTTCTTCCGATGGTGTCCGATGTCACTCCTTTCAATGAGCTTATTATGGGACTCAGATTACGGCACTCCCTGGGTGCCTTGTCTGTTGTCTCAGTGTATGCTCTGACCGCAGTGAGTGATGTCTCAGTGAGGGAGACATTTTATTTGCAGCTTCGCTCGGTGGTTGATGGGTGCCCACGGGGTGACACTCCTCTGGTCATGGGCGACTTCAATGCAGCCACTGGCACTGATAGGTCTGGATATGAGGATTGTCTCGGTCCCCATGGGTCTGGTGACCATGGTGAAAGTGACTCTATGTTTGTTCACTTTGCAAAAGGTCAGGGGCTGTGAATCGCTGGATCCTGGTTCCAGTGCCCTGAACTGCATCATTGGACTTGGTACTACAATACTGGTGGTGCGGTGAAGGAGATCGATCACATCCTGGTGGGCAGACGCTGGAGGCTCTTGCAAAACTGCAGGGTCTACAGAAGTGCCCAATTTGTGAATTCTGACCATAGACTTGTTTTTGCTACTCTTAAGATCCAGCTTAGGTCCAGTAGGTTACCACCTGCTAGGAAAATAAGCCTGGACTTGGCCAGACTCCAAGACCAGGCTGTTTCTAATGAGTTTGCACGCAGTTTGTGTGAGGAACTTTTAGATTTGGGTGAGACTACCTATCCTAATGTGATATGGGAGACCTTCTGTGACAAGACCCTGAAGGTTGTGTTGGTGTTACCGGTGTTCCCAGAAGGAGGTACAGTATTTCATCTCACAGGGCACCCTGGATATCATCGAGAGGAGCCGCAGTGCACTACTCAATGGCAACTCTGGTCTGTACCTGGAACTGAGAGGGACGGTTTTGAGGGCTCTGAGGGCAGATAAAGAGGCATTTGTTAGAGGAATCTGTGAGCAAGTAACACACCATCAGAGGAATCGAAGCATTACGCACAACTGAATCTGTTCCTCAGAGATTTGCAGTCAGGGCAGCTAATGGAATGGTCCTTACGGATGACACTGCAGTTGTGACCCGCTGGGCTGGCTACTTTGAGCAGTTGTTCAAAGCTGATCCTCCGACTAGGATGTTGGATATCTCTGGGTCCACAGTTCTTGAGGCGGATCCTCCAATTAGCTGTGAACCACCCAATCTCACTGAGATTGCACAGGTGGTGAACCAGCTGAGGGGAGGAAAGACTCCAGGGATCTGTGGTATCCGGGGTGAACTTCTCCAGGCTGGTGGTAAGGCTGTCCTCCTGGAATTGCAAGCAATCTTTGCTTCCATTTGGGAGACTGGCATCATCACAACTGACTGGAAAATGGGACTTGTCATCCCTATCTGGAAAGGGAAGGGTGATCGTCTGGATTGCAGCAACTACAGCGGGATAACACTGCTCTCTGTGCCAGGTAAGGTCCTTGCTAGGGTCGTCCTCAATAGGATCCGTGATCACTTGCTCACCTACCAGCTACCGGAAGAGTCTGGTTTTACGCCTAAGAAGTCTACCATCGACTGCATCCTGGCACTGACGGTTCTCATGGAGTGCAAACACAAATATCAGCAGAGTTTCTTTGCAGCCTTTGATGATTTTCATAAAGCGTTCGACTCAGTTGATCAGGCTACCCTGTGGGACATTCTGAGGGTTCACTGGATCCCCTTGAGGTTGCTGGATATCATGGCTGGCCTGTACACTGGTACTGTGAGTGCTGTGCAGAGTGGAGGCAGACACTCTGTGTTTTTCCCAGTTGATTCTGGGGTTCGTCAGGGGTGTGTTCTGCTCCTACTCTGTTCAATGCTTGTATGGACTGGGTGTTGGACAAGGTCATGGGGTCCAGCGGCTGTGGGCATCTGTTGGTGAAGAAAGATTCTTGATTTTGCTGATGATGCTGTGATCTTCGCTGAGTCAATGGAGGCTCTGATCAGGACGCTCGAGTGACTGAGTGAGGAGTCTGAGTGTCTGGGCTTGCGAATGTCCTGATGAAAACCAAGAGCCAGGCCTTTAATGACCTCTTGGGCACAGCCATCAGAAGTGTGTCTGTTTGCAGTGACAGTGTCGACCTTGTTGAGAGGTTTACTTACCTTGGCAGTGACATTCATGTCTCTGGTGACTCTTCCTATGAAGTCAGTAGACAGATTAGGAGAGCATGGGGTTCATGAGGTCGCTGGAAAGGGGTTTGTGATGCTCCCGATATCTATGCAAAGGGACGAAGGTCCAAGTCTTTAGAGTCCTGGTGTTTCCTGTCTTACTATATGGTTGTGAGACATGGACGCAATCCAGTGACCTGAGATGAAGACTGGACTCCTTTGGTACTGTGTCTCTCTGGAAAATCCTTGGGTACCGTTGGTTTGACTTTGTATTGCTCATGGAGTCCAGAATGAGGCACATTACCTGCATTGTGAGGGAGTGTCAGTTACGGCACTACGGCTATGTGACGCGTTTCCCCGATGGTGATCCAGCTCGTAAGATCCTCATTGTTGGGGACCCGAGTGGCTGGACCAGACCAAGGGGTTGCCCACGTAACACCTGGCTGCGGCAGATAGAGGTTCATTTCCGGAGGGACTGACTGGACCGTGTGTCTGCCTAGGGGGTTGCCAACTGGGATCCCGAGCTGTTTCGACGTGTAGTGGGTGTGGGAACGCACTGTACCAGTGCATGCTCCCCAGCTTGAGTAAAAGTTCAAAGTAAAACAGTTTGCACAAAAATAGAGAAAAAAAAGATATTGCAACGTAAAGTCCTTGTTTAAAGAAAATTCAAATTATGGCTTTTATTTTGTTTCATTCTTTAAGTTTGCTCATACAATTGAATATTTCTAAATGGTCAGAAAACTGTACGCCTATCCCATTTACAAACTGCAAATGGGTCTGTCAGTCCATGATAGCTAAGGGACTAATTCCCAGTTAACACACAGTATTAGAGATTTGTATAGCCAAGAAAGTTCTATGTCATGTTATCTTACAGGGGGGAAAGGCTTTACCATATTCTAGAAGCTAATGTTCTCTAGAAATCAAGCCAAGAATATATGAATTTAACATCAAACGTTAACTCAATAAGATTGGGTCTTACAGACAGGACAGCAAAAAGTCAGGATTTAGACAAAAGCAAAAAGACGTTTACTGACTGCAACCTCAAGAATTAGAAACAACAGTGGGAAGTGACTCCTCCGAAGATTAAGTTTTTGGGAATATTTTGAGCCTTGAAGGTGACTCACAGGGAAACCAGGAATCTCCATTGTAGGAAGGACAAGGATTACGCATGGAGGTGGACTCAGGGGCAGCTGTCTCTCTTGTGTCAGATTAAATGTACTGTAAACTCCTGAGACACTTTCCAGTGCTAAAAACGTACAAAGGTGAACCTGTGAATGTGAGAGGGATGATAAAAGTGACAGGGAGCCACTTTAGCACTTTATGTAGTGGAAGCAGATTACCTGTCATTATTGGGGAGATGATGGAGAAATAAAATCACATTGGATTGGCCAAATGTGTGTATGCTGCTCAGAGGGGAAACAAAATTGGATGCAGTCCTTAATGGACATGCTGAGTTGTTTTGTGGTGAGCTGGGGAGCATGAAGGGCATCACTGCCAGACTTACCACTAAACCTGACAGTCAACCAAACCTTCTGAAGGTCCAGCCAACTCCTTCTATTTGACCAAAAACTGAAGCTGAATTGTATTCCTTAATTAAGTCTGGTGTTCTGGAACACCTGAGTGTAAGTGAATGGGCTTCTCCTATTGTACCCGTGATAAAAAAAGATGGATCAGCTTGTGTATGCGGGGACTTTAAAGTGTCAGTAGAACAGTACCCACTTCCACAAATAGATGATCTGTTTGCTGGCCTTGCTGGTGGACAGAAATTCATCAAAATAGGCCTGTCCCTGACACATCTCCAAATACATGTTGAGTCAAAGTCTAGAGACTTGTCAACAATTGTGAGTCCTAAGGGCCGCTTCTGTTAGTTCTGTCTATCATTTGGAATCACCTTGACTCCAGCTCTATTCCAAAAAGCAATGGACCAGATTTTAAGTGGACTTCCAAGGGTCCAGTGTTATTTGGACGACATCATTGTGACTGGAAGGGGTAAAGAAGAACACCTTTGACACTTGGACACCAGCCTTCAGCATTTAAAAGAATATGGCCTGAAGGTTTGTAAGAGTAAATGTGAGTTTTTCAAGTCTTCTATAGAATATCTGGGACATGTAATTGACACCATAACATAACAAGTAAATCGATTCACTCAGAATGATCCATACTGGCTAAAGTAACAGACAGGGGTCTTACTGGTAAAAGTCTTAGCACCTCACTGGAACTAAAATCCTACATTTCTAGAAAAGGTGAACTGTCTGTGCAGGCCAGTGGTCTTCTTTGGGGTCACCGTGTCCTCATTTCTCCATAACTGAGAAAACTTCTGATCCAGCAGCTTCATGCAAGTCATGATGATATGAAGGAGATTGCATTATTTTTGGGGGTCATAATTAGATGGACATATTGAGGTGAGGGCCAAGGCATGTGCTTATTGTCAGAAGATTAGAATGTCCCACAACTGGCACCACTTCACCCATGGGACTGGCTTGAACAGGCTTGTCTGCATATCCATATGGACTTTGCAGGCCCCTTTGAAGAAAAGATGTTCCTGGTGGTTGTGGGCGCCTACAGTAAGTGGCCAGAGGTTTCTGCTATGCACTCAACAGCTGTTGTTAAAACAATTGAAAGGTTAGAGGAATTATTTTGTCTTTATTGCTCCTCAGAGCAGCTTGTGAGTGATAACAGTCCTCAGTTTGTGTCACAGGAATTTGCCATTTTCCTGCAAACCAATGGAGTTCTGCACATTCGCTCTGCACCACACCACCCTTCAAAAATCAGGTTAGCAGAACGGTTCAGACAAACAGTGAAGGAAACACTGAAGGCGTCACAAGATGAAGGCTCACTTCATACTCATTTAAATCAGTTCTTATTGTCTTATCAGAATTAAGAGAACACCACCACTACAGCTACAGCTGACATCTTATTGATGAAGAGACAACTTTGTCCAACTTTTGACTTACTAAAGCTGCCGGAAACAAAACAAGTGGCACCTCATCATCAACAAAAAGAAATCGAACATCGAGACAAGAAAGAGAAAGACGGAGTGTTTCATCCTGATGACACCACATCGGCTCGAGGTTTTAACAACAAATACAAATGGGGTCCTGCCGCTGTTATCAGTCAGAGTAGACCTGTCTGTTACACTGTCCACACTGATGATGGTGCTGTTTGAGGAAGATATGTGGATCAGCTGTAGCAGGGATCACCAGCATCACCTGAGCCGCCAGATGTGGATTGGCCTGAATTGAATTCTGACAGCAGTGGAAGTCAGTGGCCTGTAAAAAGTACCAACAATGGAGGCAACAGAAACTCCTTCAGCTCCATCTGTGAATGAGGAAGAGTCATCTCCTTCAATAATTTCCCTTTTAACAGACGCTTACGCTGAACGTTGTTATCCTGCTCGACACAGACGACCTCCTCACCGTCTGGATTTATAAGACTCATCCTCAAGAATGGGATAGAAGTTCACCCTCTCCCAAGAAGATGGCTTCAGCTTGGATTTATTGTTCTTGTGCTGAACAAAGCGTGCACTGCTGTTTGTGAGTATGTATTTTGCCTTGTTAAGCACCAATGTTAATACTGAAGGCAACTTCATGCAGCTTCATCTCAGACTTTATACAGACCAGCTTACCGTTGTTTGTCAAGAGGTGGATGAAACAAATGAACAAACTGGAGGATGTGATTAGCGGCCATTAAAGGATAAGCAAGCAAATGTGCCCACAGCAAGTGAACGACTGTAGTTTAATGTGAGCCTAACGTCTCGAGTAATACAATAGGCTGACATAATATTTAGAAATGATTTTTAGATATACTGTATATTTTAAACTATTAAAGTGAATTATAAATGCAAATACATGTTTTTCCAGATATCTCAAACTGACTTCCTGATATTTTAAATTTCCCTGCTGTTTTCAGATAACTTACAAGATATTTTAATATATGTCGTCTTTTATTTCAAGGTATCTTAAATACATTGTAAGATATCTTTAAAAATTTCATAAGTTATTTAAAGTTATCAGAATATGCACCCATCCATTATCCAACCCGCTGTATCCTAACTACAGGGTGATGGGGTCTGATGAAGCCAATCCCAGCCAACACAGGGCACAAGACGCCAGCCCACCGCAGTATCAGAATATCATTTTACGAAATAAAGTTTAAGTTATTGGCAGTGAATTTCCAGATATCTCAAAATGGCTGCTTATTAACTTTCAAAGATCTGAAATGCATTTCCAGAAATCTGAAAAGAATTTCTTAGGCCATTTGAGGAGTCTGAAATAAATTTCCGATACCTTCAAGTGCATACGATTGATTTGAGATATCCTGAAATGCAGAGGACGTTAAGGTAACATTTTCTGAATGTATTTCATTGATCCTAACATCGGTATCTTGAAGTGACCTTCAGTTATCTGATTTGAACGCACGTTGAGATTTCTTTAAATGTTAATTTGGCTTCCCAAACTTAAGCTGCTTAGCATCTCATTTGAATGTTTGCTTGCGTTTCAATAAACGACATGTAAAAGGTCACATTTTTAAAATAAAATGTTATCCATCCATCCAGTTTCCAACCCGCTGAATCCGAACACAGGGTCACGGGGGTCTGCTGGAGCCAATCCCAGCCAACACAGGGCACAAGGCAGGGAACCAATCCTGGGCAGGGTGCCAACCCACCGCAGGACACACACAAACACACCCACACACCAAGCACACCCTAGGGCCAATTCAGAATCGCCAATCCACCTAACCTGCATGTCTTTGGACTGTGGGAGGAAACCGGAGTGCCCAGAGGAAACCCACGCAGACACGGGGAGAACATGCAAACTCCACACAGGGAGGACCCGGGAAGTGAACCCGGGTCCCCAGATCTCCCAACTGCGAGGCAGCAGCGCTACCCACTGCGCCACCGTGCCGCCCAAAATAAAATGTTATCATTTTTGTAAACGTGTTTTATAATATAATATTTGTTGCATCACCTCCCCTATGCAGCCACTCAAACATTTTAAACATCAGCTCCAGTAACGTGTGTCCAATCTGCTGACCAGTCGACTTGTCACAAAGCAGCACAGCTTCTGTCTCCTGGTCTAACGGCTGTGCATTCTGCCAGTTCTCAGTCACACTGATGACGTCATGTCAGGACTGAGACTTGCTGTTGTGTGTTTACAGCTGATAATATGAGGGACATCTTACTGAATACCCTCACCTGTGATGATTTAGGACATCTTCTCCATGGCACAGATAACTTTGTTAGGAGAAAAAATGTCTGGCAAGGAATTCATCCTAAAATGAGTTATCATGCGGCAGGCCTACTTATGAAACTTGAATGTTTTTCATGCCTTGTGCAGGTTACAGCATATAAAGTTGCTAAATTCAATTGGTGTAAACTCGTGTGTCTTGTTATTTTTCAGCCAGTGTCTTTGATACGACACATCAGGCTGCAGTGTGGTCTAAATCCTGAGGACCACTAAAGATGAAGAACCTGAGAGATACCCTTCAATGACAAAGGAAATTGAAGAAAAGAAAAATGGAAAATATATGACAGGCAAGAATGTAAGCTTTAATGATTACATTTAAATGTTTGTTGTGTGTCTGGATATTCCCGTAGGTGTTCTTCAGGTTATGGAGGAGCTTTAATCACACTGTGGGCAAGGAGAACAATCAACATATAAGAGAAGGAAAGAAAAGATGGATGGAGTTTTGTCAAAAGGTTCAGTTTTATGGGATGTGGAAGAATCTGCTGAGATCAGCCATGACACTAAATGTGCTCAGCTCTGGCCTTTCATTACTTCTGTTCTCATTATTTGGTCCTCAGCAGTTACTCAGGCCATCGCTGCCATTGCTGTTTCTGTCACCAGTTGCCCCTCCAAACAAATTTAGACATGCGAGTGAGATTTGACTTGAGGTTCTTGAGATGTGATGTGTTAAAATGTTTATTATCTTGACATGAAACTGTCAACTAAAACATCAGCTGATGTCTGTTGATGTTCATTTACCATTTTCTTTCTTTCAGGCAGTAGAAGACCTTCACATTTGCCTTCACAGACGTCTTCTTTCTGACCAAGAGTTGCTTGTGAGTTATTTAAACTGCCCGCTGGCTGTTGGAGAAGCACAATAGTAATAAGGTCCACAAATGAGGTGTTACCTTCTACCTGATGGCGTCTTCTTCTGCCCTCCGTGTCACGTGACTGTCACTGATTCACGCAGAGGCCCTCCTGATGCTCTTTGTGACAAACACCTCACAAGTTCCTAAACAAATGTCATTCTCTGACTGGAGATTGTTTGTTGGACACTAAACACAGTGGGCACAGTTTCTAATGGCTCTGTTCTTAATAATGCAATTACTTTGATATAGCGCCTTGCTCACTGCTCAAAAGGCTCTTGGCATTTGACGGTTGGTTTATCTAAAGAGTGCTGGGGAACAGAAAGTTTGAACTGGTGAGAATGCGGTTTATTGTGTCTTCTGTTATTTGGTTTGTGATTATTTTAATTTTTTAAATCGTCGACAGCCTGAAATGTTTTTTGGTTTTTGACACCCAAATACTGAATGGAGGTCCAAGTTCAAGAGGCCAATTATGGAAAAATTCTCTTCTCAAGATCAACTATGGGATGGCACGTGTAACTGTTTTAATTATGAATTTCATCTGAGCAATACAGGAAAAGATAAAAGTGCTAAATAAAACAATGTGACCGCTGGTCTTATCTTTGTACACACAAATGATTTGTGATTACAAATAAGTAAAATTGTGACGGTGTGTCTTGTTTGTTCTGTTTTAGGTTTATTTCAAGTAAAGTTTGGAAATTTAAATTTCCATGGGCCATTGCCACTGAATAAAAATGTTTTTTTTATTAAATATGCCTTTTAGCAATTGAGTTTGTGTCACTGAATCTTGAAAGACATTTTTATTTCGTGAAAGACAATGATACAAATTGTCACCTTACCTGCTGTGGCTCGTTTTACCAGTTAACGACTCCATTTAAAGATTTTCTGACTGATTGAAGCATAAAAGACGTCCTCATGATCAACTGAAGAATATCCCATGAATTCAAAGATAGAAACTAGTAAATGACTTTTAAAATAAGATCATCATCTTATATTTCTAGATCTAAGATTTGAAGTCTTGTCAGGCACAGATCAATGTCAGTGTGTCACAGCTTTCTTATTTCCAGACTCAACCAACATACTGTATCTTAGGATTTCTTTTTAAGTAAAACGATTTTGCTGTTTGGTCAGATAACGTCACTAAGTTATTTTCTTCTCAGAGTCAATGAGTATTTCTTATATTTTAGCTCTCCTTTTCTGCGGTGCCCAGACTGAGTTTGAGGACCCCCACACTCGAGTGACACAAATCCCAAACTACATTTGAAGTCTCCAGTGACTTTGTTGGGCTGCAGTGTCCTTTTATTTCTGAGTCTGTTAAAATCAAATCATTTTTTTGGCAAAATAATGGGACCCTAAGAAGGCCCAAGTATTGGAGCCCCCAAACCTCTAAATCCCCCTCTGATTGTGGCCCCCCAGTGGGTATAGAGAGTGTTGTTTTTGTTCCTCTATAAACTTGAGTTTGACTCCCTGATCTAAATGATAAGAGAAAGAGGTCAGCCATGTCAAGAGCCCCTTTAAATCTGAAAGGAGGGAGAAACGTAAGGATGAGATAAGATGAGAGCCACCATGTTAGAATAGAAAGTCTGAATCACATGCATGAACCCAGGGTCAAAGGGCATGACCTTAAAGGCTGCCAGAGGGTTGACCAGTTCATCTCATTTTAACATTTGCAACTGAATTAAATGGCACAGGTGATGAGAGAGACAGGAGAAAGACCAGCATCACACATAGAGGGCCCAAGTGACGGGGACGAGCAGGTGTCACCTATTCAGGTTGGTGACTTGTGTCTGGTTCCATAGCAGGAATGTCTTTTAGTGGTCAGCGCTGATCTTTGTCATGTTGTTTAGGCTGAGGTCACCCAGCATGGACACCAGTGGACCACTGAGCGCAGGTCCATAATCTGTGAAGTCATGGAGTCAAATCAGAACTAAAGACGTTTGAAAGGGTGCAGGAGTACAAATGGACAGAAAACGTATCAAGAGGGGTAAACAATGCAAATCTGATACAAACACAACTACCCGCTGCCATGTCCACCAGACAAAGACCTGCAGCATGAGCTCACATTTCATTCATCACGCTGGGGTCCCAACTTTCTGTTTTGGACTAAAGATGCTGAAACCCTAACCCAGCGACAGCTCCACAGAAATAAGAGCTTTATGAGCAGCCTGCCTGAGACCCCCAGACCACCTGCTGGCCATTCCTCCCTCAACCCTTCAGCCCACCACATACATGTAGAGATCCCCCTGTCCACCTCAGCCTCAGATACCCCACACAATGAATGACAGGAATCTGTACAAATAAAACACAATGAGCAGCAGAACCCCATCAGCACTCCGCCTCGTGAAGACGTGACACATGTGCTGAGTCCCCCGGACTCTGAGTGTAAATTGAGGCACTTTGGTGGTCTTGGGCTGCCCTGACGTTTCTGTCCATTTCACTGATTTGAGGAGTTTCATATTTTTGCTTTCTGCACAAACTCAGGTTTCCTTTCACAGTCCAAAGACATGCAGGTTAGGTGCATAGGTGATCCTAAATTGTCTCCAGTGCGTGCTTGGTCTGTGTGTGTGTGGGTGCCCTGTGGTGTGCTGGCGCCCTGCCCGGGGTTTGTTTCCTGCCTTGTGACCTGTGTTGGCTGGGATTGGCTCCATCAGACCCCTGTGACCCTGTAGTTAGGATATAGTGGGTTGGATAATGGATGGATGGATGGATGGAAGTTTTTAAGCAATGGGCGCAGAGCTGAGGGGAGTTCAGTGAGCAAAGAACAAAAAAGTAAAAAAAAAACGTTTTGTGAGATTCACTGAAAACACGACACTCGATATAAAAACAGAAGACGCAATTCACACACACAGTCAGAGTTTAACTGAATCAGCGTGATGGACGCCTTTGAGAATTCAGAAGACCCCAATGAGGTCCCCACTCAGCGTCCTCTGCTCGAGACTCAAGAGGCTGAACTCCCTGAGCCTGTCACGGTGACACAAGCCCTTCAGTCCCATGATGCACTTGTGCTGCTCTCCTCTGCTTGACCAGAATGTCACACCAGACTACAGATGTGGTCTTAATGGCGCCACCTACTGTCTGAGCAGGGGTCTGGCTTAGCATCAAGGTAGTGGCACAGTTGAATTACAGATTAGTCATCAGCTCAGCGTAATCAATGTGTTAATAAACGGAGTTCAATCTGCTTGTTGACCCCAGTGGTGTCCCCTCAGTGTCTGCTTTAATTACCAGAAGAGTCTGAGACAGCGATGACAGTCAAGTGTGTTTTAATGGGCCATCGAGAATGAGGCAGCATAGTTAGCATGTCATTAACAGTGTGACATCACTTCCTGTTGAGTGGGACGAGGCTTATTAGAAGGTCCTATGACATTGGAGCTCAGTGCCCCCCCCCCCCCAGTGACTCTCATTTACATAAAGTGCCATCACTGACAGATAAAACTGAACTCGTCAAAGTCGCATCACTCACCGGACATCACTGCAGCAGCTGAGCCCCTTTGCCAGTCTCCTGATGCACTCGGGGGTCAGAGGTGTGCCTGACAGGTTAAGGAGCTGAAGTTCTCCACAGCAGCTGATGACAGAGGCCAGCACAGCACAGTCCAGAGGAAATAAAGTCATACTGCTAAAGCTCATGTTTAAGTTTTTCCCAGTGGCGTCTCTGATCACCTCCTCATTCTGAGTCTCATAGAGCCAGTGACAAACTCGCAGAGCTTCACTTTGATCTCCCCCTCGTAGCGCCTGTTTAGCTTTCTGCTTCACCCACTCCTGTATCCGCTGTGTGGTTGTCCCCTCAAACTCTCCCAGGATTCCCTCCACTCTTTTAAGCACAGGACACCAAGCCAGTCCTGCCAGGAATCGAGTGACAATCTTAAATCGGCCCCCTTTACATGAGTCTCGCTTCTTCAGCAGCTCCTCGACACCACCTGATGGATCGAGGTAGAAGGAGCAGGCGGCCATGAACTCCTGCAGGGTGAACTGGTAGAAGGTGTACGTCATGTGCTCCTGAGTGCTTTGTCTGTGCAGAAAGCCAGAGAGGAATGAAGAGGACAGGACTGGCTGGAGACCAAAGGTGGATATCTCCTGTTTCTCATTAAACACATGAGTCCTGTTGTCCACCCCATAATAAGCCATCTTTCCCAGACTGATCAGAATGCTCCTTTGGTCATCTGTTTCTTGCCTGTGGTTGGTCAGGATGTTGTGAAGGAACATCACAAAGATCTCTGTGACAGTTCTGGGCGCAGCTCCTCGCTCTTCTTCAGGTGTCATGAAGTGGCTCTTCAGTGCAGAGCAGATAATCCAGCAGTTTGAGGGGCTGACGCACAATGAGTACAAGATGGTGTTACCCTCCATGCACTGAAAACCCTTGGTGCACACATCAGTGTCCCCAAAGAACTTCCTAAAGTACATCAGTCTTTGTTCAGGGGAGAATCCTACCACTTCTACAAATCCATCAACTCTCTCCATGTCCAGAGACCCCAGAGCTGTTGGTCTGCTTGTTATCAGGACTGAGCAGCCCTTCAGTAATGTCTGACTGACCAGACTGGTGACCAGGATGTGGGACAGGCACCTCATCATCTGGCTTTGAGCAGAGCTGAGTGTCTGTGAAGTCCAGTTTGTGTTTGTGTTCCTCCAGTCCATCAAGTATGAAGAGCAGAGATTCAGGTTTCTGCAGGATTTCTATTAGTTTGTCATGAGTGAGGATGTTTATAGTGCCTTTCAATCAGTGTGGTCAGAGACATCTGTGTCTCATTGTCTAGGAGGTTGAGCTCCCTGAAGTTAAAGAGGAAGACAAATGCAAACTTCTGGTACTGAGTGCCTCTGGCCCAGTCAGACACGATCTTCTGGGCCATGGTGGTCTTCCCCGATGCCTGCCACCCCCACTGACCACTATGATTTTAGAGGGTGTTTTACTTTTAGGTCTTCTCTTAAACAGATGCTCAGTCCAGACTCGCTCACAGTTCTTTGTTGCTCCCTCTTCCTCAAGTCTTTCCTGAGTCTTCCCATCCTTTGCCAGTTCATCTTTAATGTCCTGTTTGATGACCATCAGCTCTGTGTATTGAGCCTCAAAGCCCACCGCGCTAGTGAGTGGATCTCCAGATGGACGCTGATCATCCAGGGGTCTTGTGGATTCAGACACAGTGAGTCTGTGTGTCTCATGGAGGTCTGAAAGTCAAAATGAGAACAAGTAAGGTGACAGAATGAGCAGAGGAGTGGAGGGGCAACTGACCAGAGACATGAGGACCACTTACCTTTAATATGAGGCTCAAGGGGAGGTGACTGGGCACTGGCCTGGATCTCCTTCAAGAGGTCTGGTCCTGGGAAAAAACACAGAGGAGATAAACACGAGCATCAGCAGTTCTCAGAGGTGGTTCACATCATAAAGAAGAAAATCATTTAGAGTTTGTGTGCACTGCTGCCTTCAGACATCAGAGTCCAAGCTGTGCCCACTGTCTGTGGGGGGTCTGCCTGCTCTCCCTGTGTCTTAATTGGTCTCCTCTCTCTGTACTCCTGTTTTTCTCCCACATGTTTATGATCCACTGATCCATCCATCTTTCCATCCATCAATTTTCTTAACCTGCTAATCCAGACCTGGGTTGTGGGACAGCTGGAGCCTCTCCTGGTAAAAAATTGGGTGTAAAGGCAGGAACAACACCTGGGCACGGTGCCTGTCCATTGTAGGGTGAGCACACACAACACACTCACACACGCACACATATACACGGGCTAATTTAACAACAACAACATTTATTTATATAGCACATTTTCATACAAAAAAGTAGCTCAGAGTGCTGTACATAATGAAGAAAAGAAAAATAAAAGACAAAAATAAGAAATTAAAATAAGACAACATTAGTTAGCATAGAAAAAGAGTAAGGTCCGATGGCCAGGGTGGACAGAAAAAACAAAAAAAAACTCCAGACGGCTGGAGAAAAAAAATAAAATCTGGATTGGTTCCAGGCCACGAGACCGCCCAGTCCCCTCTAATCCTACTGACTTGCATGTATTTGGACTGTGAGTGGAAACTGGAGCACCTGGAGGAAACACATGTGGACACAAGGAGAACAAGTAAACAGTGAGTCCTGGGACCTTCCTAATGATGTGCTGCTTAAATGAACTGCAGAAACCCAAACTGTTCCTATGTGGGCTGGCTGCAGGAGTGCTGTCTGCCATATTGTATTTGAAAGAAGCTAAGAAGCTGCACCACTTAGACCAGTGCTCCGCAAGCTTTTCTCACCTACAACACACCAAAGTTCTTCCTAGAATTCCGCGGCACGTCAAAAGCTAAAATATATAGCAGTGGCGTAGCTGGGGGTGTGGGCGGTCCGCTCCGAGCGCCAGCTATTTAGGGGCGTCCAAACTACGGTAGTTTCCTTTTTTTTTTGTTCCTTGAGGAGGCGCAAAAAAAATTTCGTTCAGCTTTGGGGCGTCAAATTTTTCACCGCCTGGGCAACATGATCTCCAGCTATGCCACTGATATATAGATATTAATTTAATACACAAATTTACAATAAATTTTCATTTTTTATTATAAGTATACATTTATTATAAGTATACATACATAAAAACTATACTATACTTACTTTTATGCAATCTTAATAATTATTATAACATAATGACTGATTAATGTGATACCTGCGCTTGTTTCAATGAACACAAAAGTTTTATATTCGGCTCAATATTTGACAGCGCAACCCGAAGTTCTTGGTCAAGATCTTTTAAGCATGACCGCTTATCATTTCTAATTAACACAAGAGTTGTTTGTCTTTTTTGGCGTAACTGGGATGGTTTGAACTTAGATGGCAATTTAGTTTACTGGGTGCCATTGCCTCGTTTGATAGCTGATCGCCGCAAATGATGCATTGTGGCTTTAGAGCCGTTTCGTCACCACACCACGAGAATCCATATCGAATGTAGTCTTCGTTGTACTTCCTTTTCACAATCTTGTTTTTTTTTGCAACACTTGTGCTGGGTTCTTCATCATCTGTACGTGAAGACGAATATTTTCCACGTAAAAAATGTATCCATATTTAAAGGGGGTATAAAACTAAATATGAATCACACGAAGAACGTTAACCATACACAATTCAGCAATACAACTAATAGTAATGAATGATAACTACTGTCGCAAGACGAGTGAATGCGACGTAGCACGACTAATACGTCGGCTTGAATTGAATCTAGGTGAGGGCACGGAGCGCTCTGCCTATCAAAGAATACTACGCAGTTGTCTGGCGACTATGTAGGGGCCCTACTTCGTCGGCGACAGGCGCCAGGCGATGGGATTTATTATTTAAATGACACATAAAATTATGAAACCTTTAAAAGGCTATTTACGCGAATATTTCATTGCACGTATTCTCATTATTGTGTTTCTAAGGAGGACCGTTGAAATATTATTTAGTTAGAAAATTGTCTTATTTGACCGCATCACACCTGTATCGGCTCAAGGCACACCAGTGTGCCGTGGCACACCGGTTGCGGAGCACTGACTTAGACAGTCTATATGGTCAGAGTGGACGAGATCAAGGAAGGCCGTTATTTGGGCTCAGCAGGAGAAGAGCCAACGCAGTCTGAAAAGGTCAGCACACTTAAGATTAGTTCAATCAGAAAAGTACAACAACAGGCTACAAGAAACCAAACTAAATGGAAATGAAATACTGAACCACAATGTGTTTGTCTGTGTGAGCACACGTCTCTCACAGTTGTGTCTTTAATGTAACGTTTAGTTGATTTTAAATGTGTCATCTCTTGTCATGTAACCATCATAATGTTCAGCTATGTATAGTGTGCTGATCCATGGACTGAGCAATACACTAAAGTGTCCATAAGATTAAATAAGGAAACAGAGAACAACTCCAAAATATCGATAAAATCAGGAGAATCCGCAATAAAAATGAATAATGTGACATTACCATAAACAAACTTCTTCCTCTTTTGGCTGCTCCCATTAGGGGTTGCCACAGCAGATCATCTTCTTTCCATATCTTCCTGTCCTCTGCATCTTGTTCTATTACAACCCACCACCTGCATGTTCTCTCTCACCACATCCATAAACCTTCTCTTAGGCCTTCCTCTTTTACTCTTCCCTGTCAGCTCTATCCTTAACATCCTTCTCCCAATATATCCAGCATCTCCCCTCTACACATGTCCAAACCAACGCAATCTCGCCACTCTAACTTTGTCTCCCAACTTGAGCTGACCCTCTAATGTCCTCATTTTTAATGCTGTCAATCCTCATCACACCCAGTGCAAATCTTAGCATCTTTAACTCTGCTACCTCCAGCTCTGTCTCCTGCTTTCTGGTCAGTGCCACCGTCTCCAACCCATATAACATAGCTGGTTTCACTACCGTCCTGTAGACCTTCCCTTTCACTCTTGCTGATACCCGTCTGTCACAAATCACTCCTGACACTCTTCTCCACCCATTCCACCCTGCCTGCACTCTCTTCTTCACTTCTCTTCCACAATCCCCATTACTCTGTACTGTTGATCCCAAGTATTTAAACTCATCCACCTTCGTCAACTCTACTCCCTGCATCCTCACCATTCCACTGACCTCCCTCTCATTTACACACATGTATTCTGTCTTGTTCAAACTGACCTTCATTCATGTCCTCTCTAGAGCATATCTCCACCTCTCCAGGGTCTCCTCAACGTGCTCCCTACTATCGCTACAGATCACAATGTCATCAGCAAACATCATAGTCCATGGGGAATCCTGTCTAATCTCATCTGTCAACCTGTCCATCACCATTGCAAATAAGAAAGAGCTCAGAGCCGATCCCTGATGTAATCCCACCTCCAACTTGAATGCATCCGCAACTCCTATCGCAGACCTCACTACGGTCACACTTCCCTCGTACATATCCTGTACAACTCTTACGTACTTCTCTGCCACTCCCAACTTCCTCATACAATACCACGGCTCCTCTCAGTCACCCTGCCATATGCTTTCTCCAGGTCCACAAAGACGCAATGCAACTCCTTCTGCCTACTCTATACTTCAACATCAACACCCTCAGAGCAAGCATTGCATCTATGTTACTCTTTCTTGGCATGAAACCATACTGCTGCTCACTAATCATCACCTCTCTTCTTAACAGAGCTTCCACTACTCTTTCCCATAACTTCATGCTGTGGCTCATCAATTTTATCCCCCTGTAGTTACTGCAGTCCTGCACATCCCCCTTATTCTTAAATTTCGGCACCAGTACACTTCTTCTCCACTCCACAGGCATTCTCTCACTTTCAAAAATTCCATTAAACAATCTGGTTAAAAACTCCACTGCCATCTCTCCTAAACATCTCCATGCTTCCACAGGTATGTCATCTGGACCAGTGGCCTTTCCATTCTTCATCCTCTTCATAACTGTCCTTACTTCCTCTTTTCTAATCCGTTGCACATCCTGATTCACTATCTCCTTATCATCCAACCTCTTCTCTCTCTCGTTCTCTTCATTCATCAGTCTCTCAAAGTACTCTTTCCATCTGCTCAACACACTCTCCTCATTTGTGAGTGTGTTTCCATCTTTATCATTTATCACCCTAACCTGTTGCACATCTTTCCCACCTCGGCCCCTCTGTCTAGCCCACCAGTCCTTTTCTCCCTCCTTAGTGTCCAACCTCTCATACAACTTATCACACGCCTTTTCTTTAGCCTTCGCCACCTTTCTCTTCACCTTGCGCCATATCTCCTTGTACTCTTGTCTACTTTCTGCATCTCTCTGACCATCCCACTTCTTCTTTGCCATCCTCTTCCTCTGTATACTCTCCTGTACTTCCTCATTCCACCACCAGGCTTCCTTTTCCTCCTTCCTCTGTCCAGATGTGACGCAAAGCACTCTTCTTGCTGTCACCCTTACTACATCTGCTGTAGTTTCCCAGCTGTCTGGTAACTCTTCACTACCACCCAGTGCCCGTCTCACCTTCTCCCTAAACTCAACCTTGCAGTCTTCCTTTTTCAACTTCCACCATTTGATCCTTGGCTCTGCCCTCACTTTCTTCCTCTTCTTGATCTCCAATGTCATCCTACTTAACTCCACTTTCCCCTGCCACCACTTTGTAGTCTTCAGTCTCCTTCAGATTGACTCTTCTGTATAGGATGTAATCCACCTGTGTGCATCTTCCTCCACTCTTGTACGTCACCCTATGTTCCTCCCTCTTCTTAAAATACGTATTCACCACAGCCATGTCCATCCTTTTGGCAAAATCCACTATCCTGTGACCTTCTTCATTCCTCTTATTGACACCATACCTACCCATCACCTCCTCGTCTCCTCTGTTCCCTTCACCAACATGTTCATTGAAATCCGTTCCAATAAACACCAATAAACAAACACTGTACACCGTACACAAATTATTAATGTGCTCCTGTCCATCCAAGGTCAACTCCCACCTTAAGACTGAAGCCATCAGGACTGTCTGAGCCCCAAAACCCTCAGCTGGAATAAGCAGATGAGTGAAATGAATGAATGAATGAATGACCTGAACATGGAGGACAAATGGAGGACTTTGTGATCTTAAATTGCTTTTAATTATTTGGGAGAGAATGAAGATGTGAGTGTGTGATCAGTTTGATTGTTGAGTAGTAATCTGTTAACATTTGTCTGTAAAAAACTGCAATATAAATAAAGCATCTTCTTCTTCTTATTATTATTAATGACTGAGTTTAAAAGTTCAGAAAGCAGAGCCATCAATCCATTTTCTTGACACACTAACGTCACTGTGTAAGGCCAGAAGGACTGGAACTCTCAAACAGGACAGAAGGTCAGGTCAGTACTGAGTGTCCACTTTGTCTGGTCAGCTATCAGTAACTCGGGACATGGAGGACCAAGGAAGGAGCAAATCACTGGAGTGCAGGAGAGGCTGTGGTGGTTGTCTAGTGGATTATCATCATGTTCTCTAAATGCTCCTCTAATTTATTTCCAGTTATAGTTTCCAAAGTTCTGAATGGTTTAGAAGTGAGGTTAGTGGTCTTCTGAACTGGAGGGGCTGCTGCAGCACACCCAGATCCCAGAAAATAACCAGGGAGACCCAAATAAACAAAGAAGGGTAGTAGAAGTTCAAATAATAACAACAAAAGACATAAAAGTGACAAAATAGAGAAGCCCCTTTGTGTCTACCTTATTCAATAGGTGGTGCTCTTTCTAGCTTCTGCGGAGGCTCTTGTGTTTTCACCATACACTCATATACTCACCATACACTTAAACACCTTATGATTACTTAAACACTCAGGCCACTCTTCCTCCTGCCAGTCACCCCTTTGTCCACCATTACTCCCATAACTCCAGACTTTCTAGACCAGTGGCCAATGGCCTCTTTATGTCTGATTCCTACAGTTCTTCCAAGGTCACTCTCAGTCTCCTCTGAAGCACTTCCAGGCCTGACATAACCTCACCAAATATCTGGGACTGTCTGTCTAGAGCTCCCTCTGGTGGCCCCTGCCAGACTGCTGGAACACATCTACTAATTGTGCTGGAAGGTCTTATTCTGCACTGTGCTTCTACATCCTCCTCTTACTGTATGTGTGGATGGTGATGAGTCCACGATGACTTTAATAAAGTGAGACCAGTAACTCACCCCACTTGGTCACCTCATTCAGGATTCCTTTCACATTTGGTGACGGACATCTCACAAATTCTTCAGCCAGTGCCTCCCACAGGCTGACCAGAACTGCTCTGTCCTTCTTCATCACCTGACCAATGAAGGACTCCACACGTGGTGTCCCCTCAGACTCTTCTTTGACTTTGACCACCTAAAAGACATTGGAGTGAGCAGACGTCCAGTTTAGAGGTGACCAATGCTGATCATTTAAACTGAATCATCTGCCATGGTGTTCACATTAAGAATGTCATCATCTCTCCTGTCCTGTCAGTGACATCATTTTACATCTTCATAGGATTGTCTTTGATTTTCTTCTTACCCTAACAATAAACACTCAGTTGAGGCCCAAAGGTGTAAACATTTAAATAACAATTGAATTTTAAACTTTACTGACAGATAAAGAAACCTCAAACCTTATCTTGTAATCTAATAAACAAGTGACGGAGGCCTTAGCTGAAGCTGATCTGTCCAAAGGAAAGGAAATCAAAATGAGGAAAACATCAGCCTGGTGTGACGAGAACTGACGGCATTTAAAATGAAAAGGCTGTGAATCAGAGCGTGAATGGAGAGCAACAGCATGGGGAGATGAGCAGCTGCATGGACTGAAACTCTAACAGGGATACTTGAACAGCATACAGGCTTGGGCAGATTTGTGGCAGATGGAATTTAATGTCAGTAAATGTAAAGTATTACACATAGGAAGTAAAAATGTGAGGTTTGAATACACAATGGGCGGTCGGAAAATCAAGGGTGCACCTTATGAGAAGGATTTAGGAGTCACAGTGGACTCTAAGCTATCGACTTCCCGACAGTGTTCAGAAGCCATTAAGAAGGCAAACAGAATGTTAGGTGAAGTACAAGTCACAGGAGGTTCTGCTCAACCTGTATAACACACAGGTGACGCCTCATCTGGAGTCCTGTGTGCAGTTTTGGTCTCTAGGCTATAAAAAGGACATAGCAGCACTAGAAAAGGTCCAGAGAAGAGCGACTAGGCTGATTCCAGGGCTATAGGGGTTGAATTATGAGGAAAGATTAAAAGAGCTGAACCTTTACAGTTTAAGCAAAAGAAGATTAAGAGGTGACATGATTGAAGTGTTTAAAATTATGAAGGGAATTAGTGCAGTGGATCGAGACTGTTATTTTAAAATGAGTTCATCAAGAACACGGGGACACAGTTGGAAACTTGTTAAGGGTAAATTTCGCACAAACATTAGGAAGTTTTTCTTTACACAAAGAACGATAGAAACTTGGAATAAGTGACCAAGTAGACTCAGCTCTTTTAATCTTTCCTTATCACTCATCCCCTGTAGCCCTGAATCAGCCTAGTCACTCTTCTCTGGACCTTTCTAGTGCTGCTATGTCCTTTTTGTAGCCTGGAGACCAAAACTGCACACAGTACTCCAGGGGCCTCATGTATAACGCCATGCGTAGAACTCACACTATAACATGGTGTAAGCACAAAAGCGGGAATGTGCGTACCCACAGAAAAATCCAGATGCAGGAATCTGTACGTATGCAAACTTCCACGTTCTTCCGCTACATAAATCCCGATCAGCGTGAAAAGTAACGCACGTGCACGTGTCTTCTGTCCGCCCCAACTCCTCCCAGAATTACGCCTCTTTGAATATGCAAATAAATATAAATAGCCTTTAAGCTCAGCCTTCTGTGAAAAGACAATGGGAAAATATAAGAATTTCAGCGAATACCAAATGGGAAAACGTACTATTTGTTGGTTTAAACAGTGTTATAATCAACAAAATGAAGTTGATCAAGTGACAGAGTGTCGGAGAAACTCGAAAGCTCAAGTTCACAAAGTCGCACAGTGCCCGAAATAAAAAAGAAATCACATATCAAAGTCGGCGTGAAAAGGCAAGTCGTAGCCCACCGTCTGAGTGTCATATGAAAGCTTATTAGGGTACAGACAAAAAAAATAGGCACACAGTGGGAAAAAAGCATGAAATGTCAACTTTAATCTCGAAATTTTCACTTTAATCACATAGTTTATTTTGCCATTAAAGTAGACCATCACAAACTTCATCTTAAAATCACTTAATTTACTAGTTTCTCAAATCCCATTGAAACTAAGTAGCATGTTAAATGCTTTGTTCTGTATTTGATCTTCTATGTGTGTGAATCACTACCTGCTTCTTAAACTGGCTTTCTTTTTCTTCCAACAGGACACATAATCCATTACATTCGTGATATTACAGCTCGGGCGGCACGGTGGCGCAGTGGATAGCGCTGCTGCCTCACAGTTGGGAGATCTGGGGACCTGGGTTTGCTTCCCAGGTCCTCCCTGCGTGGAGTTTGCATGTTCTCCCCGTGTCTGCGTGGGTTTCCTCCGGGCACTCCGGTTTCCTCCCACAGTCCAAAGACATGCAGGTTGGGTGGATTGGCGATTCTAAATTGGCCCTAGTGTGTGCTTGGTGTGTGGGTGTGTTTGTGTGTGTCCTGCGGTGGGTTGGCACCCTGCCCGGGATTGTTTCCTGCCTTGTGCCCTGTGTTGGCTGGGATTGGCTCCAGCAGACCCCCGTGACCCTGTGTTCGGATTCAGCGGGTTGGAAAATGGATGGATATTACAGCTCTCTGAATAATTAAAATACTGAGATGTATACGTGATATCATTTTCATGATGATAGGAATGAAAGCATATTATTAAACATGGGAACACGGTGGTGCAGTGATTGTTCATATCTCACGCAAGAGGCTTGCTGCGCCATGTGCGACCTTCGATGAAATAATTTATTACAGAAGTATTGTCTCTTTCAAACGTACTAACCTACAATTCCTGTCCTTACTTTTCTTTCTCTAAATACCGAATCACCACACAATCAGCTCTGTAATAGATGTGAAGTCATCTGTAAGCTTAGAACGCCGATTCTTCAAAACTTTCAAGGAACATTGAAATATCTTCGTAGTACATGTTTAATTATTCTATCCATCTATCCTTCCAGTGTCGCGCCAGCCCCAGCAAGAATACAGCGCGAGGCACGAACAATATCTAGCGCTGCGACACTGTGCCCTCACATGTTTAATTATTAACAATACAGATTATTTAAATGAAGTTAATGTTTTATCTGTATAATATAATGAACATATTTTGCTGCATTTCATCTTAAAAATGATATCATCATATATAAATACACACTTTATAAAGTGGCGCAGGTTGTGCAATATTATAACTGTATCCCAAGTTTACAGTGAGGTGATTGTACTTATAAGTCCAAACAGTTCTACAAGGAGCACTTGATGGGCTGATTGAGTGCGTTTATAGTTCTTGGGATGAAACTTTTTCTAAACCTCGAAGTTCGTACAGGAAAGTCTCTGAAACGTTTTGCCGTGGCTGACACAGCATCTGCTTCATGCTGTATACCGATAATTCTCTTTCCGATCAGCTGCTGCTGTGATTCCCCACTCAGATACAGTGATATAAATACTCTGAGTAGTGCAGTGAGAGTAATATGGAAAAAGATGATCCGCTGTGGCAACCCTTAACGGAGTAGCAAAAAGAAGAAGAAGATGCAGTGAGAGTAACAACGCTAAAGCAGTTATGGTATTTGGAATACTAAGGCTATTCCCTGGACCATTATACTGCTGCAGGTTAATTACAATCAGATGCATTACACTAATAAACAATATGCAGTTAGTTTCAGTGTATTTATAAAGCCGCGTCAGGAATGTGGGTCTAAGAGAGAAAGGGTGACCACACAGGAACAGTAGCACTGCTTTGACGCTGGGTGCCTCCAGTCTGCAAAACCGAGCGGAGAAATTGCGTACGCCAGGGCATGAGGTACCGTGGAAATGTGCGTGGCTTTACGCCAACTTTAGGTTTTATACATCACGATTTGAGCGTGGAAACATTTGTACACAACATTTCTGTGCGTATGCACTGTTTATACATGAGACCCCAGATGAGGCCTCACCAGTGTGTTATAAAGGTTGAGCAGAACCTCCTTGGACTTGTACTCCACACTTCAAGGCGCTATATAACCTAACATTCTGTTTGCCTTCTTAATGGTTTCTGAACACTGTCTGGAAGTCGATAGTTTAGAGTCCACTAAGACTCCTAATCCTTCTCATAAGATGTACTTTCGATTTTCAGACCACCATATTGTGTATTCAAACCTCACATTTTTACTTCCTATGTGTAATTCTTTACATTTACTGACATTAAATTTCATCGTCCACAAATCTGCCCAAGCCGGTATGCTATCCAAGTCCTTCTGTAATGATATAATGGATTCCAAATTATCTGCTAATCCACCTATCTTGGTATCATCTGCAAACTTAACCAGCTTGTTACTTATATTCCTATCTAAATCATTAATATATATTAACAATAGCAGCAGCCCTAGCACTGACCCCTGTGGAACACCACTCTTAACATCGGCCAGTTCTGATGAGGTTCCTCGCACCATCACCCTCTGCTTCCTGTGTCTGAGCCAATTCTGCACCCATCTAAAAACATCACCCTGAACTCCCACCTCTTTTAGTTTGATGCCCACCTGCTCATGTGGCACCTTATCAAATGCTTTCTGAAAGTCCAGATAAATAATATCATCTGCTCCACTTTGATCGTATCCTTTTGTTGCCTCCTCATAGAATTCCAGCATGTTAGTAAAACACGACCTGCCTCTTCTAACCCCATGCTGACTGTTCCTAATAACTCCTTTCCTTGCCAGGTGTTGCTCAATCTTATCCTTAATAATTCCTTCCATTAATTTTCCTGTGATGCATGTTAAGCTTATTGGCCTATAGTTGCTTGGATCAGCCCTGTCACCCTTTTTATAAATGGGATGATATTTGTCATTTTCCAGTCCTTCATAATCTCTCCAGTGCACAGTTTCTTCCTAAAAATATATGTCAAGGGTTTATATCTGTACACGCTAGCCTCCTTAAGAACCCGAGGATAAATATTATCTGGTCCTGATGATTTGTTTGATTTCAGCTTATTTAATCTGAGCAGCACTTCTCCCTCTACAATTTCCAAATCCCTCAGTACCTCCTTAGTAGTCCCTGTTGCCTCTGGGAGTTTATCCACTTGCTCACTTGTAAAAACCTCACTAAGTTTAGGGCATCTGCTATTTCACTGTGTGAATCTTTTCTGAAAGAATCTCTTAGGGTCGTGTTTCACCTTATCTGCTATATTCCCTCTCCAACTGTCTTTTAGCCTCCCTGATATCCTTCTTAATGGTTGCCCTCATGTTCTCATACGCTCTACGATTCACTTTGCAGTCATTAGTCTTATATGCCTTATAAAGCAGTTTTTTCCTTTGCAACTTCTTTTTTTAAATCTTTATTAATCCACTGTAGAGTTTTTTTCAGTTTCCTATTAATTCCAAATTTAGGTCTGTCTCTGTCATGCATTACATGTAAAACATTTTTAAACCTGTTCCACTGCTCCTCGACTGTCTTCACACTTAAAAGCTTATCTCAGTGAATCCTACTTACACTTTGTCGCATCTGCTCAAAATTAGCCTACTAAAGTTAAACTTAACAATTTTAATCTTTGCATCTGCACTCCTACAAAATACTGAGAATTGTATTATATTATGGTCACATGCCCCAGTGGTTCAGTCTATCCTGACTATTATAAAATACTAAATCCAGACAGGCTTCACCCCGTGTTGGTGCTTTAACGTGTTAGAAAACAGTCACTGATTACTTCTAAAAACTCCTGCTCTTGTGCTCCTCCATCTTCAAGGTTATCCCAGTTAATATTTGGATAATTAAAGCCCCCCATGACTATAATATCTCCCTGTAAACTTGCCTTTTTGATATTACTAAAAAGATGTGTGTTGAAATTACTGTCTGAATTGGGTGGTTTATAACACACTCCTAAAATAACAACAACATTTATTTATATAGCACATTTTCATACAAAAAATGTAGCTCAAAGTGCTTTACATAATGAAGAAAAGAAAAATTTAAGACAAAGTAAGAATTCAAATAAGACAACATTAATTAACATAGAATAAGAGTAAGGTCCGATGGCCAGGGAGGAAAAAAAAACTCCAGACGGCTGGAGAAAAAAATAAAATCTGCAGGGTTTCCAGACCTTGTGACCACCCAGTCCCCTCTGGGCGTTCTAGCTAACATAAATGAAACAGTCCTCTTTGTATTTAGGGTCCTCACTTGATGATGATGGTCATGCAGGCTTCTGGCTTTTAATCCATCAATGTTGGAACATCATGATGTAAATAAGACCTGTTTCCCTAATATTTTCCAGGTGAAGCCACATGTCCTCACTAAGATGGGGCTCATCATCCAACTGAAGAGGACTTATATTTAAATCCTGTTTGACATAAACAGCAAACCACCTCCTTTTATTTTCTGATTATCCTTCCTAAAAATGTGTATCCCTCTATGTTACACTCATCCCCATCTTTGTTATTTAGCCAGGTTTCCGTTATTGCTATAAATCATAATTATGCTCTGCTACACACAACTCCAACTCACTTACCTTGTTTTTGATACTTCTAGCATGAAGGCAAGCTATTTTTAATGTGTTACTCCTTCTACATTTAAATGTTTGCTTAGAAATTAGATTACTATGCATTTTTATTTCTACACCATTGTTTGCTCTTCCATAGATCTAAACCTGCCTGCCTGTCCTAAACTCAACCCCCCCCCCCCCCCCCCCCCCCCAATCCCTAGTTATGTTGTTAACCATGAAAGAACTTGTTGTATTTATTTTAACGAACTCCAGGGAGTGTCAGACCAGTATATTCCATATAAATTACAGGGTGATTGTTTTCAACTTGTCATCCCTGAGGCCATCATCTCAGAGTTCCTGAAGTATTTTCACAATATGCCTTTTACTGATCACCTGTGGAGATTCAAAGCCATGAAGAAGATTTTAGCTGTCGCTTGGTGGCCAAACATCTAAAGAGATGTGTGGAATTGTCTAAAAGACCACCTCATCTGTCAAAACCCTCCCTGGTTCAACAGCTGGTTTACTGCAATCCAGCACAGCTCAACATAATGTGAGTCACTAAACTGTGTGCTAGATGGCAACTCTTTGGGAACCTCCAGAAGGTTAAATGACTCAGTCTTGAAGAGCCATGCTGACCTAAATGGCATGCCTTCATCCAAACTTGTCTTATGTTCTTACACTCACAGACTGCACTTCAGCCCATGAACATCTCCCCACTGCCTGCTTCATAAAGCCACTTGTTGGTGTGACTTTATCTCCCAGGCATGACAGCCACACTGAACTGCACATCTGCTGTATTGTCAGTCTTTGCTACCTCTCAGGATTCAATGGTGTCATTTGAATTCAGGTCTACTGCCACCCATCTAATCTCCAGGAATGTTAATGACAAATTGTAATAGGAAAAGCTCAAAGACCAGTATAAACCAGTAACAGAGAGACAGCCCACCTTTGCCTCATCATTGGTGAGGATGCGCTTGGTGACCAGGAGCTGCAGGACGCTGCTGATGTCGAAGTTCATCACATAGGCCAGCTGGGGCTTGTAGTACTCCGTGATCTTGAGGAGATCTTCATGTGAGAATCCATTAATAACTTTAGAAAACGTCAGAGTCAAAGCTGTAGTGAGGAAAGAAAGAAGAAGAGTAATGAAGGAGCTGGGACACTAGGGGGTCAAAAGTCAGTCTGGTATGCCTGCCTATGATCAAGTAAATGCACATCAATCTCAGCTCCTTCATGGACTCAACTGTTCCATCCATGTTGTGGTAAATATTCTGAAATGGACCCCTCAGCTGAATGAGAAAAAACATTTCAATCTCAAGCTGCTCTGTGGCTCCTCTCACCTCTTCTCTTCACACTCGTACCACTATGGCTGACACATCTCTTCCATTGCCTCTACTTTATCACAGGCAAAGAGTTGCCACACGGGCAGGATTTGTATTTGAGTTCAAATCCACAGTGGAAATGGTAAATAATTTATTTGGAAGTTTTTCATTTGTATTAAAGTCTCTTGCTGCAGTTCAGGGACTTTCATTAGATGACCACCAGGGGCCTCATGCATAACGCCGTGTGTAGAATTCACACTAAAACATGGTGTACGGACAAAAGTGGAAATGTTTGTATGCACAACAAAATTCAGAAGCACAAAACTGTGTGTAAGCCAACTACGCACTTCTGCTTCATAAATCCCTGTCAGTGTGAAATGTAACGCAAGTAACACACCTGCCATCCCACCCTAACTCACCCGAATTGTGCATATTTTAATATGTAAATCAATATAAATATCTCCTTCTGTTCAGTGTTTGGTTAAAATAGCAAAAGCACGTGAAAAAAGAAGAATTTCAGCAAATGCGGCTTAAGCAGTGGTATAAACAACAAAAGAGTGGTGGAGACACTCGAAAGTTCAAGTTCAGAAAGTCACACCGTGCCCAGAATAAAAAAGAAGTGGTCAGATATCACAGTTGACATGAAAAGGCGAGTCCCTGACATCTGTTTATTCTGTTTTAGACAATATTTAAAAAGCTGACCCCCATACCGATGACAGGATGGTGCTGCTGTGCCAAGTTCATCTTCAGGTGTTGCTGCACACACACCTCTGCCTTGAAAACTGCTGGGTGGCCATCTGGCTGTGTGCTGACACTGTTCAGGAGTCACAAAATGCAATGCTGGCTGCTGTATGAGATGTGGCCAATGAACTAAGGAATATAAGGGCAGGACTACAGTATGTGATATTGAGCACAAATTAAATGAACTGGTTAAAAAAGAAATGCTGATGACCTGTTTTTACATTCTGCTTATTACATTTAAACCAAGTTGTAACGCCGTCTGATTTGGCTGATCATGTGGTGGGTCAGAGTCAGGTTCATCATAGCGCATCTCTTCAGGTACAGGAATGTCACAATTGTGTGGCACATTATATATGCAGCACACTACAAGCTTGCACAGTGCGACACATTTTCTGTGGAGTATAGAGTAGCACATTAATAAAGTAGGAATGCTTTCTATTTACAGAAGCAAATTCATTCACTGAAGGCACCTTTATAGTGTAGCGCAACACAACGGATTGATTTTCTGCTCCTTATCCTTTAAAAGGACTGCTTGCCGCACTAGTTGGAAAAAGCACCTGTGACTGCACAGAGTTGCCATTTTAATAGGCTCTCCTGCTATAGATGATGTAATGCCAGCTCATTCTTTTGGTGATTCATCATTGGCAGATGTCAGTTGTCCAGTGCCACTGCAATAACTATGTGTGTGCAGCTGACCGCTCTGATTAATTGCAAAACCAGACATTGCTGCGAATTGCTCTTTGATGCTCTTTGATGTTTCGCAGTTCAACCAGTGTAAGGAAATCTTATCTGTCTAGATGACAAGAGGATAATACCATCCTATACAGCTGGCATGGCACAACTCAGTGATGATTGTGAAATACCCGATTGGTCAGCCAGTACACGTTGAAAAGCTCCTGTAGCTAAAACCTGAGAGTGGACAGAACTTGATTAGGAGCAGGTAGAGCGCAATTACTCAAAGTGTGCCTTTGTAAAGCCGGCGCCAGTTCAGCATACAGCACTAAGAGGAGAGCTCTGGGAAATTAACATCGACTTAGAAGCCAGTCATCATCATTTGTAAATACACACTCTCTTCTAATTCTTCCATTTGCGTTGTTTCTAACATAGCAGCATGGGAGTGTAATAGTTTGGGAATTCCGTGCATCATTATATTGTTAAAGAATAATTACAATCAAGTGAATTAAATTTGTAAACGATATGCATTTAATTTTGGTGTATTTGATAAACCTGCATCATATTAAAGAAAAGCAGACCACACAGAAACCGGAGCACTGCTTTGACGTTGGGTGCCGCCAGTTTGCAAAACAGGGAGCTGTTGTGAAAATGTGTGTGGCTTTATGCCAAGTTTAGTTTTTATAAATCTCAAAGTGAACATGGAAACGGGTGTACGCAACATTTTTATGCATATGTACCATTTTTACAAAAGGCCTCAGGTATTTAAAAGCCCCTCATCATCTAAACTGTCAGCTGACTTTGTTGTCCTGAGTGCGGATTACAAAAAGACAATGAAACCCGTCAGTAAAATGGACATCACTTTAAGTTCTCACAATGTGACATATATGCCCACACCATTAAACTAGGGGGCAGTATAGGCCACGTTACATCAAAACATCACCAGAATTTAGGGGCATACAGTGGTAGTTAGTAGAGCAGCTAGGTGGGTCTGAAATACAAAGAAGGATTGTCTCCTGAGTTTGAAAATCAAAGAATGGAGAGAAAAATGATGAAAAGATGACCACCCAAAGGCAAGATGGAGCAGAGCTTCTGTTTTTACAGGAGGATCACAGGGAGAATGTCTGTTTAATTTGCAGCCAGAAATGCACTTTTAACACAAGAGAGACATATTAGTGAGCTAAAAAAAGATTTTCAACTGTCTGATACGAGGATTTCGAGAAGAGTTGAGGACGTCCAGCTATTAGTGTTCCCCAAATCTGTAGTGGGCAGTGTTGTTAGGCCCCTCTACAGTATCTATAATGCTAATTGCATTGGACGAGTAGCTTTGTGAAAATGGCAACTAGCAGGAGTTATTGAGAGGAGGCTGCTTAGAATCTTTGGTTTCTGAGTGTCATTTACACTTCTAATGGTCTTTAACAACTCTGACCAATCAAGGTGCTCATTATAGCTGAGGCCTTCTGTAAAGAAGAACATTTAAAACTCAATTTCTCAGCTGGAAGATAAACACATTTCAAGATTCAGATGTTCCTGCTGCTTCTTCTACTTTGAGTTTTTTTTCTTTTCACTTCTTCTCTCAACATTTAAAAAAAAATTAAAACAGTTTCTTCCACCACCAAGTAACTTTTGGGTGTTTTTAAAGGTAACTTCAGAGGACCCAATGTATTGCTTTATGGAAATAACTGGAGTTCAGCCTGATAACTTGGTGTGGAATAAAGCCCAGTGAGGTTGACGTGTGTGGGCCGTGTGTTGTCCACTTCTCCATTGTTCCTATTTAGAGTTGAGCCTTTTCTTAGTTCTTCCTAGCAAATGCAATTTGAAAAGTCTAATAAAATTACAGTGGAAAATGAAACATGAGGACATTTAGAACTGCCAATTACTTAATACACAAATTGGGGTGTGGTTTGAAAAAACTGACCAATCAGGAGAGAAAAAACAGAGAGAGATGGGGAGAACATGCAGAGTCCACACAGACCACCACCGTGTGCTGGACTCAAATCCAGACTGCTGTGTGCTTAAGGCAACAGAACTGAGTACTGACTGCAACCCCATGCCAGCTCACCTTCATAAGAGAGCACATTACCAGTCGCACTCTCCCACCCGTTTGCCTTTGCAGGAAGCCTGCGTTTTTCACCTTAATGTACATTTTGTGCACCTCACACTGTCGGTTTATAGATGGAAGGCCACTTTCTGTTTCTTTTTCAATGGATTCTTTGTTTCTTATTTCTTCTCTGATTACTGGTCATTACTGGCACCAGCTTATTAACATCTTTAAATCCTTTTATTCATTTTCATCCTTTCTAAGAATTTCACTTCTTTGTCATAAATTCCTTTTATCCTTAATGTTTATTAAATTTTGGTCATAAATGCACAGCACCCTTGCTCTTCTAGTCTCCACCCCCTTCAGAAACCTTCACTCCCCCCTCCCATTTAGTCCAAACACCCAATCAGATCAAGTGGCTGCTCTAATTAAGCTAGCAAATTCAACTTGAGGCCCACCAGCTGATTGCACACAAGTTCAGGTGGGCTCTTCCAGTTGGAGCAAACTGCCTGTGACATCTGTGATGCCTTACTGAGCAGCATTTATTCTATGTCATGCTGGGTAGTCCATGGTTGACTCTATTGTTGAATTACAGGATTGAAAAATAATCCAAATAACAAAAGTGGAGACTTACCTGGATGCTGTGCCATCTCTGAAAGAAAGAAATAGACATGAATGACTGTGAGTTGATTAACAATGTCCACCTCATCACATGAGGCTTCTGTTTGATCTGTTTTCTTAGATTCTTAATTTCTGAAGGTCTGCTATCCATTTTTATAAATTCTGTCATTTCAGTTTCACATAAATGATAACTGTAAGCTGTTCTTAGGAAGTTCCTTCAATTATCTTGCCCATCTTTCACAAATCACCTCCAGTTCCTCAGATCCTACACTTACCCAGATCTTTGTAAACATGGAACACTCATGAAATGCATGTATTTTAAATGAAGAGATATTATTTACCTTCTATAACTCCAGGTACCTCACACCAAGATAAAGAGAATTGAGCTGGGAGACGTCTGCTTCATCAGGTTGGTTGGGGATGGGGTGGGGTGGGATATTACAGCAGACTGCTTGTGCTGATCGACACGTTTGTAAAACAAAAGACACTGATGAGGAGGTGTGAAGGAATTTAAGGTGGGTGGGAGGCTTTTTGTAGGCTTCAGGGATTCTAGTGTTTAAGTGACAGAGAAATTGGTCAACAAACACATATGATAATGACTCAGAATGACTGAATGTTTATCAAGAGGAATAAGATACTGGGATATATGCAAATAAGACTAAAGAATGCTGGGGGATATGCAATTGTAAAGCACTTACTAATGTAGTGTAATAATTGTTAGACTGTAAAAACGTGTGCTCACATAAACTAACCTGAAGGCCTCCATTTTGTTTTTCTACATTTTATAACTGCAGCCATTTTGTGTGTTAAGTTGCTATGGTGCTGTGTGGTTAAATGTATTAAAATAAAGATTACAAAAAAAGTGCCTAAAACGATAAATAATTAGAGAAAGCATTTTGATGTTGGTGTACTTTGTTTTGGCTCTGATTTTGGTTTGGTATTTGAATGTTTGTTTTTTACTTTGACATTAGCTAACATCCTAAACAATTCATTTAGAAAGCCCATAAAAGGATGTCCTCCTGAACTGAGCTCTGTCACTCGTTTAAAAACATAGTTTGTATGAAGATTCATCTCTAGTCCTTGCTTGAATGTTACTAAACTTACAGATCATTTCATGTGAGGGACCCAGAGGTCAGTTGTTTCTTTCTTATCCTACAAAATAATTAAAGCAGACCATCGACTTGAACGTCTGAGCTCACACCAGCCTATGCTGACCTCTGAGCAGCTCCAAGTCCCTCATGTACCTTGGGGTTTGATTATTTTTTGTATTCTGTTCTTGTAATTCTTCTTATTTGAAGTGTTCTGTTACTGCTACCCTTTTCAGGTACAGTAATCCCTCCTCCATCGCGGGGGTTGCGTTCCAGAGCCCACCCGCGAAATAAGAAAATCCTGCGAAGTAGAAACCATATGTTTATATGGTTATTTTTATATTGTCATGCTTGGTCACAGATTTGCGCAGAAACACAGGAGGTTGTAGAGAGACAGGAACGTTATTCAAAACACTGCAAACAAACATTTGTCTCTTTTTCAAAAGTTTAAACTGTGCTCCATGACAAGACAGAGATGATAGTTCTGTCTCACAATTAAAAGAATGCAAACATATCTTCCTCTTCAAAGGAGCAAAAAAAAATCAATAGGGCTGTTTGGCTTTTAAGTATGCGAAGCACCGCCGGCACAAAGCTGTTGAAGGCGGCAGCTCAAACCCCCTCAGTCAGGAGCAGAGAGAGAGAGCAGAGAGAGACACAGATAAAAAATCAATACGTGCCCTTTGAGCTTTTAAGTATGCGAAGGCACGTGCAGCATAGTTAAAAGCTGCACACAGAAGGTAGCAACGTGAAGATAATCTTTAAGCATTTTTAGACAAGCGTCCGTATCTTCTAGGTGTGCGAACAGCCCCCCTGCTCACACCCACTACGTCAGGATCACAGATAGTCAGCGCAAGAGAGAGAGAAGAAAAGTAAGTTGGGTAGCTTCTTCAGCCATCTGCC
This sequence comes from Erpetoichthys calabaricus, assembly GCF_900747795.2. Lineage (NCBI taxonomy): Eukaryota > Metazoa > Chordata > Cladistia > Polypteriformes > Polypteridae > Erpetoichthys > Erpetoichthys calabaricus. The sequence continues at coordinate 322,223,121 of NC_041397.2, forward strand.
AATAGCGTCCCTTGTATGAAATCAACTGGGCAAACCAACTGAGGAAGGCATGTACCAGAAATTAAAGACCCATTTTCCTCAGAAATCCGCGAAGCAGCGAAAAATCAGCGATATATATTTAAATATGCTTACATATAAAAATCCGCGATGGAGTGAAGCTGCGAAAAGGCGAAGCGCGATATAGCGAGGGATTACTGTATCTTCTTCTTCTCCTGTTGTCTTCTAGCTGGTCCTCTTTGTGTACTTTAATCATCTAACTTTGGGTTGGAAGTTGGGCCTGTAATTCAATGACAGGCCCCAGTTGGCTGACACCTTCAGATGCTCCTCTGGGGGACTGACGTTAGTATTTCTTTACCTTCAGGCTTCTCTTTGTACTTTTTCAAAGTGTTTTTTTTGTGTTTTTTTGACCAGTTTATATTTGCATTTTTTTTTAACTTATTGCTTGTTCTTTTTGATTCGGCCTGTGGATTATGGATGTTTGGGTAATTAATGTTTTGTTTAATTTTTTCTTTTTTGTTATGTTTCATTTTTAGATTATACATTATACAGTTTCCATGTTTTCATTTTTACATTTTTCTCAACTGAATTTTTAATTTTGTTTAATAAAATGTATTTAGCTATAATAATGTAGGATAACTATGGCTGGGGACTTTTCCCTTTTCCCCTCTCTATTTGTGTCAGTAGTCCTGTCATTTACTTTCAAGGGCCACAGATTCCAGTTGGGAGACCATTAAACTTGTAGGGACCTCACATGTCAATGGCAGCTCGTCTTTGACTTACAGCCTGGTAGTTTTGTTACTAAAAATAAAAAATTAACACTCATAATATCTGATAGGCAAAAATCTTTACAGAGTGACTAAGATAAGCGACAATCATCACCTTTACTGTAACATTTTCTTTTGCTCCCGCAAGACCTGCTGATACCCAGAAATGCCAGCTGTAGTCACCAGGTGACTGGTGAATGTTAAACAGACCAAATGCCCAGTAGGTGACAGAATACTGTATATAACCTTTTCTGCTGCTGTTCTGTCTGCATTCTGAATTGGATTTTCTGAAGGACTATAAGATGACATGGTGTGACATGGTGTTCATTTGTGCGAGAGAAAGAAGCAGAAGAGGGTCGTAAACACTCCACTTGTGTGGCCACACTGACACTACTGAGATGTTTTCCTGATATTGGAAAGTTATTTTAATTTGTGATCATGTTAATTTAGCTCAGCTGCAGATATGCTAACAATAATGTAGGAAATTCAAAATTACCATTAAATTAACCTTGGAGTAAAGAAGGCACCAGTTTGAGGGGTACTAAACAAAGTTTTAGGGTCTTCACCATTCGAAAATCTTGAGTGCTTGAAATTGGTGAGTGGCTGAGGGCTCGACAAGCCATACAGGCTTTTATTCATTTGACAATTTAACTTTGTCATTTCATATAAAACTGAAGGCAAGAATGCCAAGCCACACATAGACCTCCTGATATTTGATGTGACCAATTCTGAGCCAGAGAATTTAATGACAACATTTCACGTAAATGAGACAGTTAATAAAATGAAGGAAGGCTCAAGAAAACAAAGCTCTTCCTGTGGGACCTCCAGAGCCAGTAAAGTTTATTGTTGAAGCGGCCCCACTGGGAAGTGTTAGACTGTGGTCTTGTATCTCCAAGTCTGGTCATCCTGGAATTTTGAAGACCATATTGGTGATCCACTGTCATGTAGAGACAAATAATTATGTTTGAGCCTGTGAAATACATGATTGACCCAAACTTAACAGCCATTATCCACCATGGTTGTTACAAAGCAGTGTATGGGAAGATATCACCAAGGGTTTGTTTTTTGACCTACCACCTTCATTAAGCCTTACCACTTTTCTGCTCTTAGTGGACATATTTTAAAGGTTAACTACTTTATCTACTGCCTGCTAAAGGATTAATGCAAATCTTCATAAAGAATAAATGTTTGGCTATATGAATGCTCAAAATCAGTTTTTCTTATTGGGGTCCAACAGAGTTTGGTATAAAGTTAAACTTCATGGCACCACTCAGAGTGCAAAGGACAGGCTGATGGGATCAATCAGAACCTGAAAAATGATTTGCAGTGTAAAGAGGACACATTACATTTGGACTGGAAGGAGATGAGCAATTGTACTATAAGCAGAATGTCCCAGAAACATCCACAGGTCAAGACCAACCAGAGTATTACTTCTTGAAGGCCAATATGTCCATATGCCACATCTACTATTTAGAGGCATCTTTGGCATGAACATTGTGCATGTAAAACATGATGTGCTTATGTGAAACAGGAGCCTCAAACTGCTGGCTTGTTTTCCACAAAATTGGCTTTTCAAGTCCAGTGCCAGCAGAAAGCCCTCTTCAGTGGTGGGTAAAGCTCAAGATGGCACTCAGCATCATCTTTTGTGGTCAATACATTCCTCATATTGATCTCCTTTCTCTTTTCAGACAACTGTGGTTGATTTTAATGGAGCAAATGAATTTTGTAGCTCTTTACTGCATAGCCTTGGCTGAAAAATCTCAGACCAAAAGTGCAAGCATACAATTAAAAAAAAGACAGCAGCCATTTTAAAGCCAAGCTCCTGCCTTCAGGACCCAATGCTGAACTGGAGAGTTCAGGCTTCGCGTGTGCCTACAGCAAAGGGGAAACTGTGAACACGACAGGCCAATAAAGTGAGAGCCATAAGCTAAAAACAGCTTGGCAGCACCTGGCACAAAGATAATTTCAACTTCTACAAAAAGGAATACGAAATGACATTGGAGAATAGGATGAAAAACAGGAAAAAAATATCTAAGAAGACAAAGCTGAGGGCTGTTCTAAACACTTTAATAATAAGTTAGAATCTCACTCATATCTTAGCCTGGATGAAGGAGCACCATCTCCAGCTAAAGCTAGCAAAGGCAGACCTTCTTATTATTACAGCCTGCCTGTCTATTCAACACCCCATCTCTGTTCAGCTCGCCTCACTATCGCAAACACTCACCAAGTTGGTACGCAACCTTGGGGCGGTGATCGATGACCAGGTGTCCTTTACTGATCATGTTGTAACTGTCACTTGGTCTCACAGATTCACTCCGTATAACATCCACAAATTCAGATCATATCTGATGGAGTATACAGCACAACTCCTGGTCCAGGCTTTGGTCTTGGCATATCAGGACTACTGCAACTCTCTACTGGCAGAATACTAGCATGTGCCACCAAGCCACAGCAGATGGTTGAAAATGCAGCAGCACATCATGTCACTGAACTTTACAGATGTCCACATTGTAAAAGTACACATTAACTTGAAATCATTTATGGTTGCCTACAGAGTAGCCATCACCTTTGTATATGGGGACCACTCTTCAACCACTCAGCTCTACTTATGAATGGTATCTGGTGATGACACCTCTGCCTGGCATCAAATCTCAATCCAGACTCTCTGCATGTGTAGCTCCTGTCTGGTAAAGCAAGCAGCCCACTTCGTTACCAACTGCTGACTCCCTCAGAGTCTTTAAGAAGCTTTTAAAGCCTCCCTTGTTCTGTGGATGTACAATACAACTGACTGACGATGGCTTTGATGAGTTCTTGTAACTAAGGAAAGATTAACATGTCTTGTGTTGTTCTGTTAGGTTTAACACTAGAATTACCAGAGCCTATGAATAAACTCGTAGATCCGGCCACCTTAAATCCATTTGCACCTCTCCGTCAGCATCTTTTGTCCAGTAAATGTGCCGATAAAGACAAGCAGCAAGTAGCCTGCTATTCCATCCTCTACTGATGCAGAACGTTCACTAAGTTCTCCCAGTTCAGGCCTTGTCTGATTATCTGGGAGTGAAGTGATGGAGTTTTAGAGTGGAAATTATAGATCGTTATTTGGAACACACGCATTTCATGTGTGTTCTGTTTCTACAGTAATCTGTGTAAACACATTGTTAAAACAGAAATGTTTTTCATATTTTAGTAGTAAATGACAAAATGTTGGCATAAACTATATAATGTGTGAAGCCTGAAGTCCAAAGATCAAATAAACACTTTCACAAAAGGTTCAAGGGCAATACAACAGCTTCTGTGGCGTAGCGATAAGATTTGCTGACTTGTAATCAAAAGTCCCCGGTTCGATCCCGACTCCCTCCTATATTTGTCATATTCAGTAGTGAGCTGCTCTTATTGTTAATATTATACAGTACACACATACATGTAGTTTGTGTCTGTAACAGACCGTGTACATTTATAGTACTGTACTTGTAAAAGTTTCTGCTTTTTTTTTTCACTTTTATTCTCTCAGTTACGATCACGATACATACTACCGCCCCCCCACCCAGGAATCTGAGGCTGTTAGTTTTTATCTTAAACTGGGAGTAACTGGAGATGTGAGTGGTGTTTTGAGACAATGGAACTGGACCTTCTCTGATCTTTAGGGATAAAAGCTGACACACAAACGCTGGTGAATCTGCCTTCTTCGTATCTCACAGTCACTTGGTTTTTTTTATTCAGTTTTATTGAGTGTTCCTGCTCACACTGAATTAGTATGCGCCTTTTAATAATAATTCATTACATTTATATAGCGCTTTTCTCAGTATTCAAAGCACTATACACACAGGGAGGAACCGGGAAGTGAACCCACAATGGTCCATGATGTCAAAAAAAAAACAAAAAAACAGAGACATAGGTATATATGATATTTGGAATTATTCGTTTTATGACCTGTATAGTACATTTCGAAAAACCTTCTGCCACGGATGCAACATTATTCATATTATTCATATTCATTCACATAACATCTTACGGTTTGTAATCAGTGACCGCGATCAGTGTTGCTGTATGGTGATGTTTCTTTTGTACTCCAGGATATGCAGAGGAAAGAATAGTACAGAGAGGTCAGTTCAGCAATCAATATGCAATCATTAAATTCAAAAGTTAACAGTTCACACACACACGCAAGTACCCGTCCTTCCTATATTTACGTCATGTGTACCTGTTACAATGAGTACACTTCTCTCTATACTGTGGTTACTATTACACTGAAGGGGTGCCTGACACTGACTCAGTTTACTTTCCTGGGGGGAGCGTTGGTCTTGGCACAGAAGCTTGTCGATGTTGCATCCTCTTTTTCTTTTTCCATCGCCTTTTCTAGTAAGATGCAACGACAAAGTTCTTCTTTCACAGTGGCCCCCGTGCATGCCTTGCACAGTACATATGCGTCGATCCTGCTGCACTGAATAAGCCTCACACCTTCTGGTGCACGATGTCAACGCAGCGCGGAGAAAAAAAGAAAGAGACAAATGTATCATTGGGAATAAATTTATGGTACTTGTAAAAGTTAGCTTTTTTCAGTTTTATTCTCTCAATCACGATCACGCTCTAACACTCCGCCCATCCTGATCTGAGTCTAACTAACAGCGCCAGCATAAATTCACACCCGATCTGACGCTGTTTGTTTTCAAATAATATTACATTAGTGCAATGATGTTTTCTGATTGGTACTATTCAGGTCATAAAATGATTTCTTCAAAATGTCACATATATTGTCTCTTTCTTTCAGGTGTGTAATAGAAACCACAGCATAGAGAGAAGTGTGTGCATTGTAACAGGTAGACATGTCGTAACTGTAGGAAGGACGGTCCTTACATGTGTGTGAACTGTTAACATTTGAATTTGATGATTGCATAGAGCAATGAACTGACCTCTCTGTACTATTCTTTCCTCTGCATGTCCTGGAGTACAAAAGAAATGGCACCATACAGCATTGTGGAGACTGGCAAGAACGGGAAAAAAAAAAAACACACGGTCACTGATTACAACCGCAAGATGTTATGCAAATGAATATGAATACTATGAATAATGTTGCATCCGTGGCACAATGTTTTCCAATATGTACTATACAGGTCATAAATGAATAATTCCAAATATCATATATACCTATGTCTCTGGTTTTTTTTTGACATCATAGACCATAAGGCGCATACTAATTCAGCGTCAGCAGGAACACTCAATAAAACTGAATAAAAAAATCAATTGATGATGAGATACAAGGAAGGCAGATTCACCAGCGTTTGTGTGTCAGCTTTTATCCCTCCAGATCAGAGAAGGTCCACTTCCATTGCCTCAAAACACCACTCACATCTACAGTTACTCCAGGTTTAAGATAAAAACTAACAGCGTCAGATCCCTGGGTGGGGAGGCGGTAGTATGCATCATGATCGTGACTGAGAGAACAAAAGTGAAAAAAAAGTAACTTTTACAAATCCTATAAATGTACAGAGGCTGTTACAGGTGCAAACCAAATGTATGTGTGTACTGTATAATATTAACAATAACAGCAGCTCACTACTGAAAATGACAAATACAGAAGGCAGCGGGGATCGAACCAGGGACTCCTGATTACAATTCAGCAAATCTTACCGCTATGCCACGGAAGCTGTTGTTTTTTCTTTGACACTTTTGTGAAAGTGTTTATTTGATCTTTGGACATCAGGCTTCACACATTCTATAGTTTATGCCTACATTTTGTAACATTTATTACTAAAATATGAAAAAGTTTCTGTTTTAATGATGTGTTTACACAGATTATTGTAGAAACAGAACACACATGAAATGCATGTGTTCCAAAAAACAATCTATTATTTCCACTCTACAACTCCAGCACTTCACTCCCAGATAATCCAGACATGAGCTGGGAGAAGTTTGTGCTCATTCTAAGTCGGTGGGGGGATGGAATAGCAGGCTGCTTGCTGCTTGTCTTAATAGGCACATTTACAGGACAAAAGACACTGACGGAGAGGTGCGAACGGATTTAAGGTGGGCCGGATTTATGAGTTTTTTCATAGGCTCTGGTAATTCTAATGTTAAAGGTTTTCACTTGTGATGATCAGCTTTGTCCCCTTGTCCTGTCACATGTGGTCTTAAGCATCCCCTAGAGTGTTGATTACTCCATTATGTAGACCTCTTTTTGTAAGGTGCTTTGAATAAATAAAACCAAGCCTGTGCCCTGCTGGCCTTTAAAGTGGAAACATCACAGCTGTCATCCATTCCTTCCACAATGATAACCAAACATGCTCTTTCTAATTTTTTGGGAACATTAAGCAGGTTTGTGTGGACATATTAACTACCAGAGCCTCTGTTAAGAAGTATAAAAGAGGAACCTGTCATTTTCAAACATTACTTCTTCACTTTTATTTATTTATTTATTTTTTGTGCTTCTACAAATTTTAATGAAACATTCTGCTTACCAATTTCTTTACGCAGGTTCCAGACAGGGAGAATGTCAACTGCTGTGTAAAAAGAGAAAATTAAAATGTGACTTTTCTGTATCAGATTGTTATTAGAATAAAAGGAAAAAAAAACAAAATTAAGCTAATAATAAAGTATATTTATAAGAAGAAAGCCCCAGTAGTGCCCACCCCACAGCCCAGGAATGCTAATACTGTGCTACCATTGTGATCCCCAGAGGTCCCCAACATGCCAACACCTGAGCAGAGACAGACAAAGAGAGAAAAGCTCAGACTTGGCTGTCCAGTCTTCCACCTCCATCTGTCCTTTTAACTAAAGGAGCAATTCATTAACACCGCGGTCCTTCCATCTGGAAACCACTGTGAGATTGACAGCCATTGTGCCAAGAAAGAAAAGCCTTCACTGGAAAAATAAGAGAAAGAAAGAAGAAAGAAAAAAAGAAAGAAAGAAAGAAAGAAAGAAAGAAAAAAACAAAGAAAGAAAGAAAGAAAGAAAGAAAGAAAGAAAAAGAAAGAAAGAAAGAAAGAAAGAAAGAAAGAAAGAAAGAAAGAAAGAAAGGGAGCAGAAATTTCCAAAAGGTATGAGCATGAAAGGAAAGGATCTTGGTAAGAGAGGTACAGACAAACGTCCAGAAAAGAAAAGCTGCAGGAAAGTCATAGAGGACGTGAATGAATATGCCTGGACCTTTGAATGGGCACCGATGATACAGAGGGTTGGATGGAAATGTGACTTTAACACTAGAATCCCTGGAGCCTATGAAAATATTAGTAATCTTGGCCACCCCTTAAATCCCTTCACACCTCCCCATCAGCATCTTTTGTGTTGTAAATGTGTTGATCAGCACAAGCAGCCTGCTATCCTATTAACCCCCACCAACGCAGCTGAAGTCAGATACAAAATTCTCAGGGCTCAAGTCTGTTTATCTGGTTGTGAGGTGCCTGGAATTTTCTACAATAAATAAAACATTGTAATTTGGAATACATACAGTATATTGTTGTGTTCCATGTCTACAAAGATTTGGGTAAATGTAGGATCACAGGAAATATGAGGCAAGAAATGCTGAACAGAAACTTTTTTCATGTTATATTAGATTTTAGGGTAGATGTCGACTTTTGTCGACAGGAGAGGTTGAAAGTGCACATCGACAAAAGTTGACATCCAGGGGTAGAGGGCGACAATCAGCTGTTAATGGCGACAAAACTCACTGTTACGTCACAGGCATTCCCTCTCTGCTTGGAGGAATGTTAGACTCATTGACTCGGCATCTAATCCTTGTGTGTGCATGAGTTACGAAAAGTAAACAAAGGCAAGATGGCATCGACATCTCGTGAGGGAGCGATGCAAGTGCAGAAAACAAAATACTCAGCAGATGATGCTTTGCGCATTATCGCTGAGTCGGACTCTGATTTTTCAGAATCTGATTTTATTGACAGTGATCAGGAGATCGAGCAAGACAGTGAGGAAGTGGCATCAGCTGATCGGACACCAGCCGATGCCACCCCAGCTGATCAGCTGCCAGCTGAGTGCATTCACATAGTTGATGCACCTACGGCTAGGTTCATGTGGGAGGAATACCCAGACATTGATCCATGGGAGCCAAACTGGCTATTGGACTTCACAAGACGGCGTGGCTTGCTGTTGGACATGACAGATTACTAGCCGCTGGACTACTTCAGGCTGCTTTCTCCTGATGCTGCCTTTCAGCTACTGTCAGACAACACAAACAGGTAGGCAGAGCAATTTTTTGAATCGCATTCTCATTTTTTCAAAGTGGAAACCCACAACAAAAGACAGGATAAAGGGCTTTGTGGCATTACAGATAGAGATGGGACTAGATTGGCGATATAACTTCAGGGAGCATTGGTCCAAATGTGCTTTGTTCCCTGGTGGCTTTGTACAGGTTATGCCGCGTGATGATAGGTACATGCTGCTGCAAAATTTTATTCACTTCTGTGATAACCAGAAGCAAATCCCAAGGGGTGAACCAGGCTATAACCCCATGTATAAAGTTCAGCCCCTGCTTGACATTGTGGAACCAACATAGAAACAATTTTATCAGACTGGCTGTGATTTGTCTGTGCATGAATCTATGATAAAATACAACGGACGCCTTCGCCTTTTTTTCCGCCAATATATGCCAGACAAGCCCACAAAGTATGGCATAAAGGATTTTGTACTGGCAGAAGCAAACACTGGTTTCTGCCTGAAAGTCATCACATATGCAGGAAAGAACTGCTGTCAAAGAGAGAACTGTCCATTGACAAGTCAGGTTGTGCTGGAGCTGCTTCAGGGCTATGAACATTTGGGTCATGTTGTGTACATTTGGACAATTTCTATACATCATCTGAATTGTTCATGGAGCTACAGAGCAGAGGAATTGCAGCTTGTGGCACAGTGAGGGTGAACAGGAGACACAGGCCTTCACAGTTGAAGCCAGACAGGCTGAAGAGGAAAAGAGGTGATAATCCGGTTTTCATGTGGGCCGAAAACTTGGTGGCAGTGGCATAGCACGATATCAAACAGGTGACTTGTGTGTCTACAGTACACACTAACAATGTATGTAAGAAAGTCATTTGTCAAATGGGAAACCCAGAAGGTAGGAAGCTGGACAATCCAGTTGCACTGGAGGAGTATAACTGTAAAATGGCCGGAGTTGATCGACTGGATCAGATGCTGGGGTAGTACGCTTACAGCCATAAGTCCACCAAGTGGTACCACAGTGTACCATCACATGTGTGAGATTGCACTTACAAATGGCTATACAGTGATCCCTCGCTATATCGCGTTTCGACTTTCACGGCTTCACTCTATCACGGATTTTATACGTAAGCATATCTAAATATATATCACGGATTTTTCTCTAGTTCCCGGATTTCTGTGGACAATGGGTCTTTTAATTTCTGGTACATGCTTCTTCAGTTGGTTTGCCCAGTTGATTTCATACAAGGGACGCTATTGGCAGATGGCTGAGAAGCTACCCAATGAGAGCACATGTTATGTATTAACCGCTTAACCGCCCTCTTCCGGATATATCCGGCATCGTTGTTTTATTGCTAACGCCATACTGCCGGAATTATCCAGCACATTTGCCTATGGTTATATGAATGCCTGGCGCGTAGTATAACTGACGGTTTGGCGTGGGTATTATTACTACATTGTATTTCGACAACTCTGTGGTTGTTTTGGCCGGTTATGTGACGTGATTCGGAAGTGACAGCTGTGAATATGGCGAAACGTAAACTGACTTCAAGTGAGGCTTTGCAGGCGATTTTGGACAATTCTGATCATGATTGTAGCAGTTCTGAAGAAGATTTTAGCGACAATGATGATCAGCAACGTGCGCTGCATGATACTGTGAATGACGGCGCATCGGATGACGGCGATGAGTGGGTGTATCCCCAGCATCTCAACTGGACTGCTGCCCGAGGTCAACTACCTTTTCTGCATCCGTTTGAGGCAACGTGTGGCTTTACTGTTGATGTAAACAATTACACTGCTGAGCAGTTTTATGAGCTGTTTGTGTCACCTGATTTGATCGGACATTTTGTTCATCAGACAAATCTGTATGCAGCACAGTTTATTGAGAAAAATTCCAATTTACCTCCACATTCCCGTGTTCGTGCTTGGGTAGACACTGATGAAAACGAAATGAAAGGATTTTGATGTTGATGGGAATAATCAGAAAACCAGATATTGAGATGTACTGGTCTACAGATCCTATGTATGCAACACCTATTTTTGCAGCTATCATGAAACGTAACCGATTCTCTTTGCTGCTGAAATTCTTTCATTTGAATGACAACAGAAATGAGCCAGATAAGAAAGATCCAAACCGCGACCGCTTGTTCAAGCTACGTCCTTTGATTGATCATTTATTTGAAGCATTTCAGTTGCCCTACATGCCAGGACCGTCAGTTACAGTTGATGAAAGTTTATTGTTGTGGAAGGGCCACTTACAGTTTCGACAGTATCTACCATTGAAAAGGGCACGGTTTGGTATCAAGATGTTTTGCTTAGCTGAGAATTCAGGTTACATTTATAGATTTCGTATATACACTGGCAAAGAGGATCCTATGAGTAGTATTTCAGCAGTGTTGCCAGATGAATGTAAGGACTTTGGACTTTCAGAGAAAATTGTTGTGTACCTTGCCCTACCACTATTGGACAATGGGTACACCATTTGGATGGATAACTGGTACTCCAGTTGTATGTGTTTGCCCATTTCTAGAACTTGCACAACATTTAGTGGTTCAATACTGCTTGAATAAATGTAAAAAAGTAAAAAAACGAAAATTGTTCAGATTTCGCCTGACGTGGGGAATATTTAGGGAGTTGGCGGTTAAAGGGTTAAATAAAACTCCTCAATGATATATGATATGCTTCCCACTTGATGCTTCGCATACTTAAAAGCCCGAACAGCACGTATTGATTTTTGATTGTTTGCTTTTCTTTGTCTCTCTCACTCTCTCTGACATTCTCTGCTCCTGACTGAGGGGGTGTGAGCAGAGGGGCTGTTCGCACACAAGCCTAGAGGATACGGACGCTTCTCTAAAAAATGCTGAAAGACTACCTTCACATTGCTCCCTTCCTTACGGCTGCTTTGTCGGGCGGTGCTTCACATACTTAAAAGCCCGAAAAGCCCTATTGATTTTTGATTGTTTTCTTTTCTCTCTCTCTCTCTCTCTGTGACATTCTCTGCTCCTGATGCGCACTCCTTTGAAGAGGAAAATATGTTTGCATTCTTTTAATTGTGAGACGGAACTGTCATCTCTGTCTTGTCATGGAGCACAGATTAAACTTTTGAAAAAGAGACAAATGTTTGATTGCAGTGTTTAAAAGTCCCTGTCTCTACAAGTGTGTTATTTCATGTCTACAGGGCTCTCATAATGTTAAAAAAAACATATTTAGAAGGTCGTAAACAGGTTTTCTATGCTCTAACTGCGAAAATATTCGATTTATAATTAAAGAATCCTACTTCGCGGAAATTCATTTATCGCGGTAGAGTCTGGAACTGATTAACCGCGATAAACGAGGGTCGACTGTATATTGTTCAAGCAGGCAAACAGTGACATCACTTTGACTGCAGCAGATGTCCGCAAGATGGTGGTTGACAACTTGCTGGCAGATTATGTTGGAGTGCCTTTGGCAAGGCGAGGAAGGCCATCACAAAGAGCAGCGCCAGACAGGCTGACTAAGCGCCACTTTCCTGCAACATATGAGGACAAAACATACAAACCTGACTGTGTTGTGTGCAGCAACAGACAATTGAAAAGGAGGCACCAGTGCAACACGTATTGTAAGCAGTGCAACGTGGCAATGCATGCAATTGGCTGCTTTGAGTGAGATCAGACTTTACAGGACTTGTAACTTGTAACATGTATGTGATATGAATGTGAAATCATATAATATGCAGGCTCATACAACATGCAAGACAGTAACATTTGTGAAAATAAATATTTTTGTTGAGTTGATGTGTTAAACCATTGCTTTGTGTTCTTTTTTTAAAAAGGTGAGTTTTTGGAAAAATATTCAGCCCTGGGAGAAAAGAAACAAAAAGAATTAGCTCTAAAAGAGTTAATAATGACAAAATGCTAACGTGAAGTGTATAATGTGTAAAGACTGAAGTCCAAATATCAAAGAAACACTTTCACAAAAGGTATAAAAAAACAAGTTCACATTTATTCAAGAATATGACCGAAGAAAAAGAAATTGGGCTAGGGTACAAGGCAGACATGTCCACTTGGCTGGTACAGAGGTAAGCCCTGCTGCCTAATAGTAAAAAGGTTGTGGGTTCAATTCCAGGTCCTTCCCGCATTTACCGTTTTGAGTAGTGAGCTGCTATTATTATAAATATTATAGAATAAAAACATACATTTACATACACTTCACTTCAACATTATTACTATAACATGAAAAAAGTTTATGTTTTAGTTTTGCATTTCCTGTCATCCTATACTTACACAGATCGTTGTAGACACAGAACACACATGAAATGCATGTATTTCAAATAACAATATATTATTTACCCCATACAGTTCCAGACACCTCACTCCCAGAATTCAGTTCTGACTATTAGCGTCTGACTGGACTTCAGCTGCCTCAGTGGGAGTGAGCAGGCTGCCTACTGCTTGTGCTGATCAACACATTTGCAAAACAAAGACTCTGGTAAGGAGGTGTGAGGGAATTTAAGGAGGCCAGGGATTACAAGTTTTTTCATAGGCTTCAGGGATTCTAGTGTTAACAAGAATAAGTATTTAAACAACCTGAGCATTAAAAATGAGGAAAATATTTGAAAGCAAAACGAAAAGAATACTTTCATCATTGACCACCACACATAAATGTTGGCTATAACATTCAGCTTAAGCAGCTTGCAATTTCTAGAATAACATAAGAAATCATTGAAATATGAAGATAACTCGGCTCCATCTCTGGCTTTTTTTCTGCTCCTTTCAAATCACTGGCTGTAACATCATGTAATGGGCCACCACGGCCACTACCTGGCCGGGACTTCAACAGAGTGGAAGGACCAAGGGAGAGGGCATTGGTGAGGCAATTACTCCCCTGGGACACTAGAGGGCAGCCCTCCTGGGCGGCTGTTTGGTGAAGCCCTGTTGGGTTCTGTGTGGGCCGACAGGGGCAGTTGCAGAGCCTTATACAAGACCTCCAGCACACTTGAGAGCGATTCTAGGTAATATGAGCCACCTGGAACACTGAATAAAAGGAGCTGCCTCACTCCATTGAGGGGTCAGAGTCGGGAGGAAGAGGAGAACCTGAGGAGGAATGGAGGCAGATGGACTGGTGGCAAAAAGAGACCGTATATTGGTGTATTGCAGTGTTGGTATTTTGTGCACAAAGCTGTAAATAAACACGGGTGTTGAGTTGAGCCTGTGTCCTGCCTGTGTGTGTCAGGGGTTAGGGCAGCTGTATGTGCCAAGGCATCTCAGTCATCAGACTTCACTCTACTCACATGTTCTGTTTATCTGTTAAAGGTTAAGGAGGAGCTCATCCCTGGTCCAGGTGTGTTTTCTTCTATTTTACAGTTCTGTGGTTTTTGAATTTTATTTTGTATTTTATCTTTTGGTCTCCTAGCATGTTGTGTTCTGAATATTTTATAAATCACTTGTTTAGTATATACTGTATGTATTTTTCTTTATACTTTTATGTATTCAGCTACTCTGTCTCTTTCTTTTATTTAGGACCATCGCTAGAGGGCCACCGTCTGCCTTTATATTCTGTTTAAAGGTGCAGGTCCACCAGAGCAGCATTACTTGTTGTGCTGTGGTCTTCTCATCTGTGATTATCTGCATTTCTTTTTTTTATATATATTTTATTTTAAAAAAAAATAACACTACAATCACATTCAACTAATCAAACAAAAAACAGAATACCATATACAACCATTTACTTTGAATTAAATACAATAAAAACGAACAACAAATAGAAAACAAAACAAAATGAGACACAACTGCAACCCAAAGAAAAAGAAGGAGAAGAGAGACTCGGGTACAAAGGAAAATAATCAGTCTTTGTTTGTTTGTATTTTTTTTTTTTTTAAGAAATGTTAAAACCATTAATGACATTAAAGAGTTCATCACAGGCCCAGCATATTTTAATGAATTCTTGTCATATTTTGAAAATGTTTTGGCCCTGATATCCTCTATACAATAATTATATATTTTATTCTAATTTGAGATAACAGAGAACGTCGCTTACACGCTGAGTTTTAGCAGGTGTTCTGGGATTCTCCCAGTATTTGTGCTAATGGTGTCGTGTCGACTTTCACAATCGATTTCTTCTCATTTACTTTGATGCCACCCAGGAGTACAACAAATATCACTGCTGATGGACAAACAGCCAAGTGGCGCTGGAGCTGCTGTAGATGGCAGCGTTCACAGGTAGGCTCTGGTCCTTCATACATTTTAGACAATTTTAAATGGGATCAATGAAAGACCTTTAATTAAAATATGGAATATTTGGCGCTTCTAGAACTGAAGAGGATTCTCTGGATGGCTGAGTTCCCCTCCATGTTGGAAATGCCAATTGAAAGGTCCCATTCCCACCATTTTCTAGGATCTTTGAAGGGTAGATTCTTTAAAATTATTTTTATATATTATTGAAATGCTATCTGAGTCTTTAACAAGACTAACCAGTATGGCGTCTGGGATTGATATGGGAGTGAGACGTGGAAAGTTGGGTCGGTTTCTTTAAACAAAATGTCTAATTTGCATAAAGGAAAAAATGTAGCAGGAAGTTAAACTTGAAGTGTATTTGTACGTGACATGCAAACACACTGCGGCTTCATAAGGGTCTTAATCTCTAGAGGTTTCCTTAAGTTACATATCGAGTAGCCACAGTCCAGTTCATACCTTGGGTAGGAAGCGGGTGTCTGGACAGCAGTCAGTAATGTGCTGTGTGTGAATGTCCTGAAGCTCTCAGTTGCATGGGAGGTCCACCCATCGGTAGTTAAAGAGATGCATTTAGCATTTCTCAAATCCTTCAGCAATTTATCTTTCACTTTGTTATAAAGTTTAGGCAGCACATTTTGACTGAAATGCAGTCTTCATCATTATGCGCAGGAGAGAAAAAAGCATTAAGTTTGGTCTAAGGGAGTGGCATTGGGACCTTTCACTGATCCCTAGAGAATGGTGAGTTTTAGTGCAGCTTTCTGGGTAAGCCCTGCTCATGAAATGTCACATTTTTTCAAGATTTGACTGACATTTGTAATGGGGGACTGAAATGGATACAACATCTGTCTTATTCACCCTTCTGTTACAGAGAAAAGAGCTCCCCAGGCATTTGTTGCATATTTTCATTTGTTTTGCTTAAAAAAATCGAGTTTTGTGCTGCAATCATCCATGAAAATTGTAGTTATCAGTGATGTGGGTTAGTGAGAAACTATGGGTGTTACATAAACTTCATGCTGGTGTAATGAAAAATTCCAATCCTCGGGAAATGAATGTCAGCAGTCCCTGTTGGCCATGAGTCTGAAGTTAACAAATCGAAGAGCTGGCTAGAGACACTGAGGCGGCCGATCACATCCTCAAGGTTAAACATCAGCTCATCTGTGCTGTGCTCTGATACACCGAGGTCCTCAATGATCAAGCAGTGCATGAAGCAGCCATCGCTGGAGGTTATTTCAGGTCAGTGTGTCCTTCACGATCTCTAACACCATCCACTAACCATGCAGGACAGGTGATGTTGAGACCACAAAAGGTCACAGAATTCTAGAGAAAATTACTAGCAAGAAAAAATGTTTTTTGCGTATTACTTAACTTCATTTTATGTACTGCATTTTATGTCTTATTTCATGGTTGCTGTGTAATAAAAATTGCATATTATCAAGAATAGTGTTTTATTATAAAGAATTCCATGAAGAAAACTGTATTTTGAGCACTCGCTAGCAAAAGATTAATGTTTTTGGTGGTCACTGGAACCTAACCCACTATTTCCCAAAGGTTCAAAGTTTTAACATTTGAGACTTCAACTTTCCTGTCATTTCCTAGGAACACAGCCCCCCAAGAAAGTTGAGGATTGGCTATCTTTACAAAATATACAGCTTGCCATATCTTTGAATATTTGGTGATTTTCCATGTGTTATGGTGTTAATTGTGAAATGAAAAATGATTTTTATTACAATAGCAACATGATGAGACCTCAACAGGCTGCACTGTAGAGAGCTGGCAGCAGGGTGATGGTTCCGTCATTTTGGAATCGCAAAACAAGGTTGTGGTTCCATATTTTAAGTAATTATTGATTGAGTGGATTTGCTGCCCATTAGTGTAGGACAAAGTGGGCACTGCCCATTCTGCAGTACTCTTGTGGCACACCAGGCCTATTGAGAAAGCAGATTTAAGAGGGATGTGGGCATCCAGCTGCCCACAACTCCCACTTGCATTCCAAACCAAGTGGTTAAATTCCAGCTTGTACCAGGATCTGCCTGGACTTCATCTGATAATGAAGGTGTAAATCGGAGTGACCTGGCTTCTCTCTAGATGCCCCCCAGCAGACCTCTTGAGCCAGAAGGTGCAAAATGGACTCAAGCTGGGACAAAGGCCTATAATTCAAAGGATGATACTAACTGGACAGAAGAACCCACCTACTAGAAGGCACTGCTTTTGTAATTGGAATTGACTTTAATCCATTCAGGAGAAGGTTCATCCATCCTTTAAATCTTAAATTTGCTAGACACTCACTGAACTCCCAGAGGATTCTCTCAGGAATGAGGAAATATGCAAAATGACCTCATGGTCTTTGAAACCTAAGAAGTTATGAGCCACCCTCTCTGTGAGGAGCTGAATGGTGAAATTCTCTTCTCTTGGTGAACCTGACAGCTGTGAACCAGTTTGCCAAGCTAATCAGTGAGCCAGTCTGAATGCTGAGAAGCATCCATCACTTCAAGAAGGCAACTTCAGCATCCAAACTCTTGGACCAGAAAGAAGAATGCTTTTCCCTAAGTTGCAGATAGCAGAGGAAAGGGTCTGACAGTAGAAGGCAAGCTGAGGAAGCAGCAGCACAGCTCTGACAAGGAAAGAGAAAATGTGCACTCCAACACATGGAGCATCATCCACTTGAACTCGGAGGAACGACAAAGCAACAACTCCACACAACACTGGACATCATCCATAAAGACATGTTATCGTAGAAATGATCATCTATTTCAATGTAAAGTAGAACTCTAAATACCAGTAAACAGCCAGCCTCTCTATATGTTAGATGTTAGTCTGTCTAGTTTGTCTGCGTCCAGTCTTATATGTCAACATACGTATATATGCAGTTATCATACTTTTATAATCTTTGTGTTTATTATAAAAATGTATTATTTTGTTCTTTAAAATGAATGGGTTTGAGTTACCTTGATATAATTCTAAAGACCGGAGATCTCCACCTACAACAGTTAATGGTAAGGTAAATCAAGTAGGAACCTTACCAAGTTATTGTATTAATTACCCATATTGCCAAAGGCAGAAGTGATAATTAACCAAATTAAAGTTTCTTTTTTTTCCTCCTGGATGGCTGTCTTATTGATTATTAATCATCAAAATTCCTACAATAGTAAAACTGAAAGTTAGATATACTGTATATTGCCATGCCACCTTCTGCTTTAGATCTTTGTACATTCGCTCTTGAATGTGTGGCCATTTTGAATTCTAGATGAATGTTGTTGTAAATGAGTCTAATTTCTTAAAGAATAATTTGTTTGTGTATTTTGAGATATTCTGGAATATATACAGCAGTTTAGAAGGGATGTTCATTTTAATTGTATTAATTCTCCCTGCTAAGATGAGATGGAGGGTGAACCATCTGTTTGCATTTGTTTGAATTTATCCAAAATTGTGTTGTAAGAGATTTTCATATTTACTTCTGATGGTCATCCCCAGATAATTAAACACTTTTATGAATGATAAGTTATCTAATTTAGTATGACATGCTAACGAGCTCACTGGTAAAAACACACTTTTATTCTAAGTGGAAATATATATATGAATGATAATGATTTACAATGTCTTTACCAAAACATTCAGTTTATGAATGAAACCACACAATGACAACAATCTGTACTGTAATTTCTGTTATACTATTATGACCTAAAATGTAAAATAATATGTTTAAGAAAAAGGAAAACGCACATCTGACTTCATTTAGTCAGTCAGTCATCGTCCAACGTGCTATAGCCTAACTACAGGGTCACGGGGGTCTGCTGGAGCCAATCCCAGCCAGCACAGGGCGCAATGCAGGAAACAAACCCCGGGCAGGGCGCCAGCCCACCACAGGGCACACACACACACCCACCAAGCACTCACTAGGGACAATTTAGGATCGCCAATACACCTAGCCTGCATGTCTTTGGACTGTGGGAGGAAACCAACACAGACACGGGGAGAACCCGGGAAGCAAACCCAGATCTCCTAACTGCGAGGCAGCAGCGCTACCGCTGCGCCACCATGCCGCCCACTTCATTCAAAAAGAACATTTTTATTCTGAACATTCTCCACATCAGCACATCATCAATTAAGCCCTTCACTTTGACTTGTGATAAATCTGAGGGCGAGGGGTCTCTGGCAGACCTAGAGTTATATCACTGGGCGTTTAACCAGTGACCAACATGGAACTGTTAAATACTCCCACAAATCTACCAATCTGATCCCCAGAATCCAACATGGTATCAACTCGATCCCTCTCTGCTCTTCCTTTTACTGCCCTGAAGCTAAAGTCGCACATTCTCCTGTCTTCCAGAATCCTGCCCTTTGCATTGGTAGAAGGCCTGTCTGTTTCCTTGGGCGGATCAGGGCATTGAGACTCTTGTTGACATTTATAATGACATTTATAATGACTATGAACTCAGAACGTTACTCAGGTCCAGGTTTTCTGTCCTTCCTTCCTCTTTCTTTTTTCTATCTTCAGATCAGATTAGTCAGGCAAATGGGGTCCCAATATCCTTTGCACTGCCTTCCCACCCTATTCTTTTTGTTTCTTATTAGTTCCATACTTTGCAGAATTATCATCTTTATATGCAAGTCTGTGTAAGACATCTGCCAGGCCTCTTGCTTTACTGTCAGTCTGGTGATGTGACCTCCTTTCTTCTGCTCCCATCTCTTGTAAGGAAGTCCTTAACAACATCTCAGCATCCTCCTAAAGCCCACTTATCAGCAAACACAATTTAAATTTGTACCTCACCTGTACCTCACCATTCAGAAACTTTATATTATGCATTTGGTTGCCCACCACATCTGCCATCTGTGTCCTTTAAATGCACCTCCATAAATTTTGGGACCACTCTCCAGTTTATGCATTTTGGATGAATGTGGCAAATTGCCTATTTGCCTATTTTTTAAAAAACAGCTAAAGACTTTTCTATTTAGGAAAGCTTATTAACAAGAATACTCTAAATACAGTATTCCCTCGCTACTTCGCGGTTCACTTTTCGCGGATTCACGACTTCGCGGGTTTTTAAATACAAGTGATTGCCCGCCTATCGCGGAAGTTATGTTCCAGACCCATCAGCAACAGGAGAAAATCTGCGATATAGAAAGACCATATAAATAAACATTTTTATAGTTTAAGCCTTAAAATACCCATCCCACATGCTTCAAACACATGTAAACTTATAAAACACACTTTGTTAACGCATATGATATGTGGATGTCGGGCTAAGGATATGAGTAACATCTCACTATTATAAAACATTTTAACTTCACGCAAGACAAGACAGTGAGACAGGAAAATAGGTGATGTACACCTAAAAGCCTGATTGTACAGGTTTTTAAATTATTGACACGCAGAGCGACAAGCAGCACAAAGCCAGCACAAAGTCCACTTCTCCTTAGCGTTCATTCAGCTCCCCACCCCCTTGACAATGCGAAGTGGCAGGAGCGTACTCCGCCTCCGGGGAGGGGGGGTTTGAGCGAAGGTGCGTTGAGCTCTCACACACCCCCATTCCTCGTCCTCCTTCCGAACGCGCAGAGCGACAAGCAGGCATTTTGGCAGAAGCAGCACAAAGTCCATTTCTGCTCAGCGTGAGTTCAGCTGCCCCCCTTCACAAAGCGAGTGCAGACACATTGACGTCTGATCGCTGCGTGCAGTGTTGGTCTGAGGTGTTTAAGAATGTAGAAAGTGTTTAAGAGCATAGGAAGTGTTTATAAGAGTGTAGGAAAGGTTAACAAGAGAGCGAGAAAGGTTTATAAGAGTGTGGGAAGGGTTTATAAAGCCTTAAAATATGTATAAATAATAAAATAAATATAGGTCGCTACTTCGCGGATTTTCACCTATCGCGGGGGGCTCTGGAACGTAACCCCCGCGATAGATGAGGGATTACTGTATTGTTGTTTTATCTCTGTTTTTGTCTTGCCTTGCCTTTGTTTAAACTTTTTATGTAGCACTTTGAGATTTACTGCTAATGTAAAGTGCCCTATAAATAAAATGCATTATTATTATTATTATTATTATTATTTATTTGATATTTTGCTTGTTAATATTCCCCTTTTGCCTCATTTATTACCATCTCTGCTAAACACATCTCAGCCTCACACTGGAAGTCTGCTATTCATTCTCTGTAAACTTTTGGTAATCCTCTTTCTTTAAACTGACCCTCCTTGAACTTGCGTGTAAATAAAGTTTGTGAATACCAGACCCACCAAAGTATGACCAGGCAGATTTTGTTTCTACAAATTTAATTCTGAAGTGGAGATGTTACTGTGTAAGAACTTTGTTGTAATTGTTTGATACACACACGTTTTCATCATCAACACAACCTTACTGTATGGGGCACAGTTTACATATCAGCTGGAAACAAAAAAGATTTTTATGTTTATGTTA
The DNA here is from genome assembly GCF_900747795.2 of Erpetoichthys calabaricus. Taxonomy (NCBI): domain Eukaryota; kingdom Metazoa; phylum Chordata; class Cladistia; order Polypteriformes; family Polypteridae; genus Erpetoichthys; species Erpetoichthys calabaricus. The sequence goes on from NC_041397.2 coordinate 322,244,654, forward strand.
AAGACAAAAACCTACATGGTGAATCTTATACTTTGGCAAGTTAATCTTAAATAAAATCTTGGTGGCCTGAATGTCTTTGTGTACCAAAACACCACAAACAAGCAGTCCAAAACAGCAGCTGCCTTGATGTTCTCTTCTTCGAGACCCTTAGAGCAAATGGCAGCCTAACCTGTTGCTGTGTCTGTCCAGTTCACTTTAGTAAAAATCCTCCCAGATCAAACTTGGTGTAGACATGATAGATGATAGGAACACCACAGCTGAAGTGGTAAGTGAGAGTGCTTGGTGTGACCTCTGGACAGAGGAAGAAATAAAGACTTGGTGGTGGAATGAGAAGGTACAGGAAAGCATAAAGAGGAAGAGGAAACGATAAAAGAATTGGGATAACCAGAGAGATGACAAAAGCAGACAGGCGTACAAAGAGCTGAGGAGCAAGGTGAAGAGAGGTGGCAAATGCTAAGGAAAAGGTGTATGTTGAGCTATATGAGAAGTTGGACACAAAGGAAGGAGAAAAGCCCTTGTACCGATTGGCCAGACAGAGGGACTGAGCGGGAAAGGATGTGCTGCAGGTCAGGGTGATAAAGGATACAGATGGGAATTTGCTGACAAGCGGGGAGATTTGTGTTGAAAGGGTAGAAGGAGTACTTTGAAGAACTTATGAATATAGAAAGTACAAGAGACTAGGTTGAATGAAGCTGAGATAGTAAATCAGTAAGTACCGGGATCAACAAGGCTGAAGTGAGGGAAACTATGAAGAGGAAGAAAAGTGTAAATGCAGTTAGCTCGGACGATATATCAGTGGAGGCATGGAAATGTTTAGGTGAGATGGCAGTAGAGTTTCTAACTAGATTGTTTAACAAAATCTTGAAAAGCGAGAAGATGCCCAAGGAGTGGAGAAGAAGTTTTTTAGTTCTAATTTTCAAGAATAAGGGAGATGTGCAGAGCTGCAGTAACTACTGGGGTATAAAGTTGATCAGCCACAGCATGAAGATATGAGAAAGAGTGATGAATGCTAGGCTGAGAAGAGAGGTGGCAATCTGTGAGCAGCAATATGGATTCATGCCAAGACAGAGTACAGCAGATGTGATGTTTGCTTTAAGAGTGTTGATGGAGAAGTACAGAGAAGATCATAAGGAATTGTATTGCATGTTTGTGGACTTAGAGAAAACGTATGATGGGGTGCAAAGAGAGGAGTTGTGGTTCTGTTTGAGGAAATCAGGAGCAGCAGAAAGGTATGTGATGATGGTGCAGGATTTGTATGAGGACAGTGTGACTGTGGTGAGGTGTTCAGTAGGAATGACAGCCTTGTTCAAGGTGAGAGTGGGATTACATTAAGGATCATCTCTGAGGCCTTTCCTGTTTGCAATGGTGATGGACAGGTTGACAGATGAGATTAGACAGGAGTCTCTGTGGACTGTGATATTCACGGATGACATTGTGATCTGTAGTGAGAGTACACAGCAGGTTAAGAGAAACCAGGAGAGGTGGAGGTACACACACTGGAGAGAAGGAGAATGAAAGTCAGAAGGAGAAAGATGGAGTATATTTGTGTGAAAGAGAGGGAAAGTGGTGGAATTGTGAGACTGCAAGGAGCAGAGGTGGTGAAGGTAGACAAATCTGAATACTTGGGTTCAATAGTCAAAGCAGCGGAGAGTGTCACAGAGAGGTGAAGAAGAGAGTGCAGGCATGGTGGACTGGGTGAAGAAGAGTGTCAGGGGTCATTTGTGATAGAAGAGTACCTACAAGTGTGAAAGGGAAGGTCTATAAAATGGTAGTGAGATCAACTATGTTGTATGGTTTGTACAGGAGGCAGAGCTGGAAGTGGCGGAGTTGAAGATGCTGTGATTTTCACTCGGAGTAACGAGGGAAGACAGGATTAGGAATTAGTATATTAGAGGGATGACACAGGTATGACAGTTTGGTGACCAAATGAGAGAGGTGAGATTGAGGTGGTCTGAGCACGGGCGGAGGAGAGATGAGGGGTACATCAGGAAAAGAAGGGTGAGGATGGAACTACCAGGCAGGAGGAAAAGAGGGAGGCCAAAGAGGAGGTTTATGGATGGGGTGAGGGAGGACATGAAGGCAGTTGGTGTGGCAGAAAATGATGTAAAAGACAGGGATAGATGGAGATGGATGATCCCCAGTGGTGATCCCTAAATGGCAGCAGCCAAAAGAAGATGAAGAATTAGAAGATCTGGAGTAACACCCAATGGGATAACACAGCATATGAAAAATCAATTATGACATCCCACAGTACACTGTTTGACCAAAGACTTATTTAGTTCAAACTGAAGAATCTCCTCAACCAGCCAGTGGCGTTGTATATTATCTGAAATGGGTAACAATCAAGTCAGTTTTATGGGGACTCATTCACCATTAACACTCCACCTGTTGTTACCCTAAATAGGATTTAATGAAAAACCCAACACTCCTTGATGGGCTGGCAGCTCCTTCATTTGTGAGGATTTTATATTATAATTTATGACACTTTGATGATGTTGACCTTTATGACAGTAATACTGTATTAAACGTTTTTATATATGCCTGGATTATTAAAGTTGTTCAGCTCAGCCTCCTTCCTGTATCAGCCACAATAGTAAGAAGATACACAGCTCTCCGTGAATATGTTGTTCATTTCTTCTGGTTCAGTAGTTTTTAGGCCTGTGTGTATAGATGTGCTGTGTGGTATTTTAAATGTTGCTTTTATCGTCTTATGTTTGTCTTTTTATGCAGCGCTGCTATGTCCTGTGTAAGAGTAAATTAAGTTAAATGTCATTTTCCACAAACCTGCCCCATCTTTATATTCTGTTCCAGTCCACCTGCAGAGATTCTCGTGACTCTAAGGAGTCGACTAACTGCCCTCATTTAGTGTCATTTGCTTATTTTCAGTCTTAATTTTGTCACCTAAATAAATTACACAAACACGGCGGCCCCCACATGAGCCCACTTTCCTTGGACATTAACACTCTGCTTAGTTCAATCTCATGCCCCCAGCAGCCTTGAACCCTGACCTCTTGTGTTGGCTGTGGTCCACATGGAGTCTCACATCAAAGTCATTTAACAATTCAGTCAGGTAATGTCACACATTCGTCAGACACTTCCTGGTTTACACCACCTGAGCTGTCGCGCACCCCAGAAGATCAAGGATTTCATCTGATGTGTCCTTACCTTTGGTCTTGTATGTTGCTCTTTTATCTAGAAAGAAGAAACAGAGGAATATTGTAAAAATGAGCATAAAGAACAACTGAGCTCATCTTTATTATGCAGCTTTTGGACTCACCTCTCATTCTTCGCCATTTCAATATGAGCAGCACAGTCGCTGTGACACAAAGAGCCATCGATAACCAAAAAACCACCGACCAGCCAGAGACGTTTGGGGAGAAAACTGTAAAAAGAAGAGAAGAATAAAAGTCTATGAGTCTGAAAAACACAACAAGATGGGAAATATGAGGCCTGGAAGAAGAGAGAAGGCATTCAGGATTAGTGAGCTTAATGACCGATACCTGAGCACTGTCCAATGGAAAAATGTGACAAAAAAAACACCAATCAGAACACAAATGGAGTGTCAGGTGACCTTGAAACAAGAGATTATGACCTTCAGAAGCACTAGGATTGTTAAAATCTTTAAAAAAACTAAGCTGTCATGGAGGACATCCCAAAGATAATGTTACACACTGACTGGTGATGACCACATGCCCAGTTAGGCTTCAGTACACCTAATGCTGCCCACTTGTGAACCAGAGTGCCATGTATGGTGGCCTTGGGGTGCAAGAGGTAGAAAATTAAAAGAGGAGCCAAATATGAGGAGCTCAGAAAATTGGAGAGGTCCGAGCTGGAAAGGAAATGCACAACCAAAAAAGAATAGTGATTGGTGGAAAGACCTGTCAGTCAGTCTTGAGTGGAAATCACCTGATCATGGTGGGACACAGCCACTGGACAAGCTAATGTGGCTCTTCTTTATTATAAATGTGCTCATACCTAAGTAATAATTATGTTTTATATGTTATGATGATCAGAAATTTCTGTAGCAAATACAAATGGAATATGAAGGCACCACATGGCTTTTGTGATTAATATTTGTTTTCACGTTTTTTATTTAAATAGATAATTGTAAAAAAAAACATTGGAAGTTTATATAAAACCACTCAAACCCACCCAATGACGCCTACCTCACAAACTCATTTCCCTCAGCCCAGTGAATTAAACATGGTCACCAAAACAGTTTGTGGTCAGGGTGGCCATGGAGGACACAGCTATGCAGAAGTCCAACTGGGCAAAGAAGAGAGAGATGAGAGAGTAAAGTGATAATCACCAGACCACAGCCATGCAGCTATCCACCAAATAAACTGGCACTGTCCATTCACTGATGGAGTTACAGAACAATTCAGAATACAGACAGCAGAAAGAACTAAATTATAAAGAGTAGACTTCTCAATACATTGGTGTTTCTTCAGTTCACCAGTAACCCATCTTGTGGCACAGACAGCAGAAGTTTCAAAAGGCCAGAAGCCAAGATTTAATGTTAAACCTTCAGATCACCTCAGTCTTACCTGACCTTGTGCAAGAACTTCACATAAGAGCACCTTAACAAATTTACATTTATATTTGACAGATGTACATTTTTCATGTCTTACACAGTTAGGATTTGCCTGCCATTCTCTGTATTCTTTGTTTCCAATTGGACAAATATGAATTTGTCCTTCCACACCTCTGGCCTGAAGCCCATCCACATGCCCAAGGATGTCTCTCACCAGTGCAATTTGAAGGCAATATGCTATGCAAGATTTTCACAAGATTCCTGTGAATCTTGTCAGTGGAGTAAATGTGTGTTCCACTCTTCCTAACAGTTGTCCTCCTCCTACAAATCCAACCTTTTTAAAGTGGTTGGTTTAGAGTTGAGCTGCTCCAGCTATGAGGTTGATGCTCCTGGAGAATGTGCACTCTTCATTTTGTGCCTACTTCTGACCATGATCCATCTGTATCTGTCTCTGTGGTCTGGGGTCTCACACCACCTTAGGGGTGTACACTATCACCCTAGAGGACACTTAGGTAAGTTCTCCTAACTCTTTCCTACAATGCAGGTGAACAACCTCCTTCTAAAGTTCATCAAACCAGAAATTGATGAGTTAGAATGACACATCAAATATGCCTGACATTGTGGCCTCCTTATTTTTTAAATAAAATGCTTTCTGAAATGACAAAGAGTATAGAAAAGTAACAATCACAGTGTAAAGATTGACTCTCAGATGGGCACTCAATTCAGACTCAGTGTAACTAATTCACAGGTATAGTGAACAAATCACAGACTTTACACACTACATAATACACACACACACACACACACACACTGTACACACACACACACTATATACCATACATGGACAGTATTGTCATTTGTGCCACCTTGCGGTGCTCAAGTCAGGAATCTCAACAGGACGTAAGGATAAAAAATAAAATTGTGATAGAAATAAAGGAGAGAGGTGAATCACAAACGTCAGACTCCTACTGCCCCCTAATTAGAGGTAGCTGTGATTCCCCCTCTCATCTCATCATTAATAAATAGCACAGGACACTTTTACTTTTTGCATCTCTTTTGGCCAATAACAACTCTTGGTGACATCTTTCTAAAAACACCAGTGACCTCCTGGGCTTTCAGATCTTTGCACTTCTGGTCCTAATGTGACTCATATAAAGAGCTGAGAGTGACAGTGCGTTCAGGTCAGGCCTCAGTGTCACATGATGTAGTTACTGCCCCATAGTGGCTCACTGCTCACACCTGTGACACACCACCATACTGCAGTCAATGCAGCCTCCTTCCCTTCACTTATTGAACTTTCTTCTCATTGTCATTACAAGTGCAGCCAGTGATGTCCACCTCATGTACAGTGTGATGTTATCATCATAGCTAATCATTTACTTTGTTGAGATTTTTTTTTCTGCTTTTCTCAAATATTCTCTAAATACATTTATTTTTTTGCCAATTTTCTCAGTTTTCTTATCGTTTTTCAGTTTTTATATCAAATTAAGCCTAACTGACCTTCTACTCTTTGTATTTTAATGTAAGCGACAATAAAAGTGAGGAGCATTCATGAAGGTTTTATACTAAGAGCAGATGAGATGACGGTCTCTGTTAAAGTCATAGTCGCTGTAATGTCAGTGACATGATGAGTCTGGGACCTCTGAATACTCACCGTAGACCCCCATTTTGGACTGATAGGCTGGTCTGGTTGTGTTACTTCTCATCAGACAGGAGAACACGTTGAACTCCCACTTGATGGGGATGATGCTGCTCACCCTGAGGAGACCCTCATCATCCCGTTGTACTGTTAAGATGGACTGTGATGTCACATCTACCCCGTTCATGTCTCTCCAAGTGACTTCAGGTCGAGAGCTCCACTTCTCAGAGCTGCACTCCAGTCTGGTCTGTTGGTCTTCTGTAGTGCTGATGGAAATGGAAGGCTGAGTGCCAACGACTGAAGACAAAAGAAAGAAAAAATGAGTGACGTATTGAGGGAGAGAAAACCATTTGGATTAAGAATACAATTTCCAACAGACATTTTTTTCTGATAAGATCACACTTATTATAATGTCTGTTTTGTTGTTCACAATTAAAATATGTAACGGGATGACAACTCCAGTGTTTGAAATGGTTAGAGTCAATCAGAGCTAAAGGTCACATTTGGGTTAATTCCTATGCCTATTTGAATTGGCCACACCCACAATCCAACCAATGAAAAGCCATTCAGGCCGTTCTCTCTATACAGGGGAAACTAAGTGACCTCGGTGGGAAATATAAGTGTGAGTCCATGAGATGAGATGACGGAGTGTTTGGACTGCCTCTCGTAGTCACTGTGGTGGTCTTGTTCCTTTGTCCTCTTGTTTCTTGTTTTATTGTGTTGCTGTTATGGATTTCTACAGCTCCTTTATATAAAATCTGCCAGAATTACATTAAAGCTTCTTGTGGTCTCTGTGACTGCTGCTCATTTTTGTGTATTTTCTTGTTTTATATTCTGTTGCTCTATTTATAAATGCAGATTTATTATTTAACAGTAATCATACACTGCAAAAAATGAAATCTTAACAAGCAAGACAATCTTGAAAAGAAATAATAGATCTTGTTTTTTTATTTTAAGAATAACTGACTTGAGTAGATTTGTATGTGTAAGATATATAATCTCATTTTTAGAAAATTTAACAAGTTAAGCTTTCTCACTATATTGGCAGATAATTTTGCTTGATTCTAATACCTTTTTTTTTTTTTTTGATTTATACGTGCCTCCGTGTCCATTTGTGTCGGGTCAGGCGCCTATATAGTGCCTTTGTTACAGTTCAATTTTGTACCCACCTACAGACCATGCCCTGAATTCCTACTTGTTTTAGTTTGATCACTAACCTTTCATATGGCACTTTATCAAAAGCCTTCTAAAGTCAAGATAAATATTTAATTTGCATCACTCTGATTGTTTTCATTTTTTGCTTCCTTCAAGAATTCCAGCTTGTTAGTGAAACACAAACCTCTTTGTCTGACCCCACGTTGATCTCCTGTTCTAGACATGTGCTGCTCAGTCTTTTCCTTAATCATTTTTCTATGAATTTACCTTTGTTACTATGGCCCACCTATTTCCTCATCACTGGTCTAGAGTGTCCCCCTGTACCACATTGGAGGTGCATACTTCCTTTCTAAAAGACACTTGAGCATGACCTGCAAATTCTTTATTACATCAAAAGCCTGTGACCTCCATCTCCACAAACACGGATCACCTGGAAAAAGACCCTTTTGATGGCAGCTTCGAAAAAGTCTAAAAAGTTATTCTGAAATCATGATTAAAATCTGCTTGGGTGACAGTTATTCCCTTTTAAAAATTGAATGCACTTTATGAGTTTACAGTAACAAATGACCTGTTTGATACTTACTGCCCCCCCTAATCCCCTGTTTAAGGTGCCCTCACTGCTTCTTTCCTTCTGCTGTTTTTATTTCTTACCCGACTTTCCTGTCCATTTGTCTAAAACGTCTCTTTGTCACTTCCTTTGCTTCTATCCAATGTCACTATCAGCACTGTGACTTCTTAATTGTGCTCTTTGCCGTTGCCCTCCTCTTAGCACCAATGTGTGCCGTCTCGAGGGTGATTTACCTGACTTAACTCGTATTCCTTTACTACTAGCATCTCAGTCCCTGATATGAAGTCAGCTGATTACTTATCTTCTGTCCTACTGCTGAGCTGCTGAGACACACACCCCATGCCCATCGCTCACAATGTGCCCTTTGTAAAAATGAAAAAAAAAAAATTAAAGTCAAAACATTTTGAAAAATACTACCCAGCCCCTTAGTGATAACTAAAATGAAGTTTCACACACAGACAACATGTAATAGGACTGTACAGGATGGGTTAATTGTCTGAAAACATAATGGCAGACTATAGTGAAATAAATCAGCTTCAAGCGCTACAAACTGACCCGAGACTGAGAAGATGAGGCTGCAGCCTGTTTTAAAAATCACCTTTACAGTCACATTCATGTACGCAGACGAAAAGGAGCACAGTTGAGTTTAGGATGACAAAGAGAAATTCAGTGGGTTTGGTCGTGAAGACATTTGACAAGAACTCAGATGGTGCACTGTATACGAGAACTTTATCATGAACTTCAGTGGATAAGATCATCCAAGTGTTTGTATTACCAAAAACAGAAACATGAAATGGCCTCCGTACACAAGGGCCTCATCACTGGGACACATTACAGTCATGGAGGGATGAGGGATGCAGCAAAAAGAAAAAAGGGACTTTAGAAATACCTTCAACATTCAGAGTGAGGTGAGTCTCCTCATTCCATCGTTCAGAGGTCACTAAACATCTGTAGAGGCCACCATCAGAAACACGGACATCCTGGAGTCTCAGAGACACGTTTCCACTCACAAGTTCTTCTGGGAAAAGTGCGGTCCTCCCCTTATAGGTCTGCATCTGACGCTCAGGTCTAATTTGAAGATTCCAGTATAAGAGTACCACAGAAGACAAGTCATTTTGAACCCACCTCACCTCAAACCGCTGAACATTGAGAGGTGGTGAGAGTGAGGCAGGTAGGGTGACATCTTCACCAAGAAGAGCAAAAATGTCAGTAGAAGGTCCAATGACGTCAAACCTCTCTGAAAAGGAACCACAAACAGCCGCAATGAGTGTCAGGATGGAGTCAGTTAATGACAACAAGCCCATTTAAATCAATAAACACGGCTCTTTAGGCTTTACATGAAGACTAAATGCTCTTCTGTCCTCTTACAAGTTTCCCAAATTTTAAACAGTTTATATTTTTTATTTGTCTGCCCTGCTGACAGTTCTGAACTTCAGCCTCAACATTAAATTGCCTGACACTCAAATTCTCTGTTCAGTAGATGAAGATCAGGATAAGGAAAGAGTTGAAGTGGAGCCACCAAAAGAAGAACAACCTTGTGAGGTACAAGAAAAGTCTGCTGTGATACAAATGGAAGTTAATTCTATTTAAAGGCAACAAATCTTCTGAGCCAAAGCAGAATCACAAATCATACAAACACATACGTGTCCAGGCGACGTGCGTCATGTAGAGCAGAAAGAACACAGAGCAGCGCCATCCATTCTGGACCTTCATGGCTGAAAAATAATAAAATCTTGGTAAGAAAACATCTTCACAGATAAGACAGGCACTCTTATAAAGCAGACAGGATGGGGCCATGGAGCTGCTCTTCATGTCCATTTATATTTGTGAGTCCACAAGTGGAATGTTGCGATTTCACAGCATATTAGATCTGAGTTTCTATCAAAGTGGACATCATCACCAATACCTGAGGCTGAACACCATGATGTGGTCTCATTGTTATAAACACCACACTCTGTTGTCAGGCAAGTTCTTGACTGGTGTTTGCTCACAGGCTTAAAAGAAAGACCAGCAGGCCATTTGTGTCCTCTTTGGCTTATGTTTTTGTTACTTTTCCTTGTCCTTTATGTTCATTTTTTGTTTTGAGTCATTTAGTGTGGTTATTTCTGTTAATATTCTGTTCATTTACCACTGAGATGATATGTTTAATGTATTACTGTTTTGTTATTTTTAATAACTAGGGGGCTTTCGCTCGCCCACTCCCCAAACCCCGTGAGCACGCTACACACCAGCCACTTCACGTCTCTGCTGCCCGCGATAGATTTTTATTACTCCTTAATTTAATATTGTTTTTTGTATCAGTATGCTGCTGCTGGAGCATGTGAATTTCCCCTTGAGATTAATAAAGTATCTATCTATCTATCTATCTATCTATCATATAGTGCCTTTCACATATCTATCTATCTATCTATCTATCTATCTATCTATCTATCTATCTATCTATCTATCTTTCTATCTATCTATCTATCTATCTATCTATCTATCTATCTATCTATCTATCTATCTATCTATCTATCTATCTATCTATCTATCTATCTATCTATCTATCTATCTATCTAGTCTGCTGGCTGTCTTGCTGTTGCTGCTGTCTTACTGCGAGTTCTGCTTGTCGCACTGCGCGTCGATCATTTAAAAGCCTGTACAGCAGCGGTCCTTTGGTCTCACTGCCTTGTCTCGCGGGACATCAAATTGTCTTCCGAGAAGATCACGTATCATCTCCTTCTAAGCCTTCCAAGATTTTTTTTTATAATAGAGATATTGATGTACTGTTTTTTGAGGGACTTTTTGAAGGCCTCACTCATTTTTGTTCTTTTGTGGAGATGGAATCACAACAGAATTAGCCGCCACTATAAAGCAAAAAAAGTCCTCTTAGCCAAAGCTCTGCACAGTCAGAACTACGTTTTATGAAGAAGTCCCTGGATGACATGGATGGAGTGTGGCTCTGAAAGATATGGGACTGTCTACAACTCGTATCCATGATTATTGCCGTTTACAAGAAATTGGACAGGAACTCTTGAAGGATTCATTCTTTTTGGCAAAGATTCTACATTTGGAGGATGTGATGATTATTTTCATGATCTAACTGATTCATACTAAATACATCAAACTAATATCCAGTACCTGGTGGACAGATACTCGCCCAGGGCTGCTGCTGTTTCTAATTTAAATTTAAATTTAAATGTCTAGTCATCTGACCCAAAGACCTCCTCTGTTTTCCTTTCACGTCCTGCATTTTAAGCTGAATTTAATACAGCAGTTACACCTGGGCTTGCTGTTTCTGCCATAGAATAATCAGATGTTTTCTGGGTCACCACCTCATTTAAACCACCCACTCCTGTTTTCTTCTGAGCCTGCTGCATCACTAACTTCAATGCTTTTGAATTATTTGATCCTCCATCTCCAGTCTGTACTTCTGTCTCATTTTAACCCATTTTTCTGTTACCTGCATTGTGCTGCCCAATCCCACACAACCTGCTGTCACCAAGAAACTTTTGTCTTTGGTTTCATCAAGTATTTTATTGATTGCTGACCTTGTAGAATGGACCCCAAGTTTTGATTGCCTAAGTCTCTTGCACCCCAAGGATGCAGTGTTTGTGAGTTGTTCTCTATGGTCCCAGGATGGTACACCATGTTGTCTTTTGCCACATTCTCAGGAGGGAGTGCTGTGCTACCTGTGTGTCCTCAGGTGTTACCTTCTCTGCTGCCTGAATCTGGGGCTTCTTCTAAGAGCTTCCAGGTGGGCACCACTCCATCAAAGGGGGCTGGAATCCAAGAAGACAAAAGCTGACCTCTAACCTTGTTTTGTATTCCCCTTTTTGTCACCATGTGGTGGTGTGCCTACTATTAAGTCATCCTCATTGGGCTAAAGTCTTCTCACTTCATCTGTCCTGCCAGGCCAAAGTTTTCCAATCTGTTGGGCCAAAGGAAAATACAAACTTTTTTGGATGTAGTTTAGGGTGTCTGGAAACCACCCCTTGAGAAGGGGGCCGTGTCCTGTTTTGGCCAGGTTCCTTTCGTGGCTTATGTTTATGTTCTTTATCGTTGCCTTTTTTGTTCATTTTTCAGCATGAATTATTAAATATGATTATTTCTTACCACCCTGTACAATGGCGGCGCACTTAGACGCTGCAGCTGTGTGCTGTCCGACTCAGAGTTTGGTTTTTTCACCCTGCCTGGATAAATACATGTATAGCCGGCAGGATATTTTATCTATCTGCTTACCGAGCGAGAGTTGCTTGACATCCAAGTTTCTCCGCATTCACAACATTTCGGACGACATCGCACGAACACCGGGCTCTCAGTGGATTACAATCCCAGCTTCAAGGAGCTGCCGGCGATGGCGCAAAGAACGTAAACAAAAGAGGGGGTGCCGAGGCGGCGTGCTAGTGAGGCTAAGGAAGCAGCCACACAAACCACCGCTTCCAAGCATTTTCTCCTCAAATGTGAGGTCGCTGGCATACAAACTGGACGAGTGGCAGCTGTGGATTGCAGTGGAAAAGATCATCAGGGACTGCTGCATCCTGCTGATCACAGAGATGTGGCTAAACTCACTTATAATGTACTTATAATGGAGATAGCAGGCTAAACAATACACCGAACAGACAGGACAGAGATCTCCAGTAAGAAACGAGGAGGGGGGCTGTGCATTTATGTGAACAATAGCTGGTGTACGAATTCCACCATAGTCACCAGACACTGCTCTCCAGACGTGGAGTTTATGACAATTAAATGCAGACCCATATACCTCCCCCGTGAATTCAATGCTATACTGCTAACTGCTGTGTACATAGCACCAGATGCTAATGCTAACTTGGCTCTGGGGCTTTTGCATGACACCATCAGTAGTAAACAGAGCAAGTATCCTGAGGCTGTTCACATCATTTCTGGGTACTTTAATCATGCAGATCTGAAAACAGTTCTCCCCAAATTCCATCAACACATAAAGTGTGCAGCCAGGGGAGTAAAAACACTGGACAAGTTGTACACAAACATCAGACAGGCCTATAGGGCTAAACCCCTAGCAAACCTTAGCCAGTCTGATCATACATCCCTGCTTCTGATCCCTGCATATACCCCCCTCAGGAAACAAGCTGCCACTATGACCAGGACTGTTACCATATGGACCGAGGAGGCCTCCCAACAGTTGCAGGACTGCTTCCAGAAAACCGATTGGGAGGTTTTTGATAACCAAGACTTGGAGAACCACACTACGGCAGTCCTTGATTACATCAGGTTCTGCATGCACAACGTCACCAGGGACAGATGCATAAGGATTTATCCCAACAGGAAGCCCTGGATGACAAGGGAGTTCCAGAGTCTTCTGAAAGCCAGGAATACTGCTCTCAGGTCTGGGGATGGAGCTTTTTACAGTGTAGCCAGAGCGAACCTGAAGAGAGGCATCTGAGAGGCCAAATCAGCGTACAGAAGGAGGATAGAGGACCATCTGAGGAGCAACAACACCAGGCAGGTGTGGCAGGGTGTCCAGCACATCACCAGCTACAAATCCAGCAACTCCTCAGACGCTGAGGGAGACGCTTCTCTAGAAGAGGAGCTGAACATCTTCTTTGCCAGCTTTGAGGTGACACCAACAGCAGCTCCATCACAGCTGCCTGTTAACAACAGCAATACACTCACGGTGGAAGAGTGTGAGGTGAGGCAGGTGATGAGGAAGGTGAATCCGAGGAAGGCTGCAGGACCTGACGGTGTGGCTGGACAGGTGCTGAAAGACTGTGCGGATCAACTTTCCGGAATCTTCACTAGGATTTTCAACCAGTCCTTCTCCCAGTCCACTGTCCCATCCTGAATCAAGTCCTTCATCATTGTTCCGTTGCTGAAAAAATCCATCACAAACAGTCTGAATGATTTCCGCCCAGTGGCACTCACATCTGTCATCATGAAGTGCTTTGAGAAACTGGTGCGGAGTCATGTCATCGCCTGCCTGCCAGTAGACCTCGACCCATTTCAATTTACTTATAAAGCAAAGAGATCCATGGACTACGCTGTGACTAAAGCCCTTCATGCTGCCCTGACCCACCTGGAGCAGCAGGGGAGTTACGTCAGACTGCTTTTTGTGGACTTCAGCTCAGCGTTTAACACCACCATCTCACAATGACTGATGTCCAAACTGGCAGATCTGGGACTTCCATTACCCACCTGCAGTTGGATACTGGACTTCGTGTCTGGTCGCTCCCAGAGGGTCCCCACACCCCCACTGCTCTCAGCCTCAACACTGGGACGCCACAGGGTTGTGTGCTCAGCCCGCTCCTCTACACCCTCTACACATATGACTGTGTCCCAACTCACCATAGTAACAAAATCATAAAGTCTGCGGATGACACGACAGTGGTTGGACTCATCTCCGGCAAGGAATGTGAGCTGGCATACAGGGAGAAGGTGGAGTCAGAGTGGTGCAGAGTCAATAACCTGCTCCTCAACACCACAAAAATGAAGAAGCTTGTAATTGACTTTAGAAAAAACAAAACTGACATCCAGCCACTCATCATGGGCGGGGTGGCCTGTGTGGAGAGGGTCCTGGTGTTCAGGTTTCTGGGCTGGAGGATGACGTGACCTGGAATGCCAACACCAAGGAGCTGCTGAAAAAGGAGCAACAGAGAATCCTCAGATAGAGCCATCTCCCCAAAAATGTGCTCCTTGCCTTTTATCACTGTTCCATCGAGAGTGTGCTCACATACGGACTGTGTGTGTAGTACGGCAGCTGCATTTCCTCAGAAAGGAAAGCGCTCCACAGGTTTCGTCAGGACAGCAGAGAGAACAATTGGCTGTACCCTCCACACCTTGGAACAAATCTACACCTCCCGATGCTGCAAAAAAGCAATAGACATTTCACAGGATTCATCACATCCCGGTCATTGCCTATTCCAGCTTTTGCCATCAAGCAAGAGATACAGAGCTGTAAAAACCAGAACAAGCCACCTTAAAAACAGCTTTTGCCCAAAAGCAATCATGGCCCTGAACTCAAATGGACACATCATTGCTGTTATCGTTTACATCCCTCCTCGGGCGGACGTGGAGATAGCGAATGACATCATCCATTCCTCTGTTGCTAAACTACAAACACAACACCCCAAGGCGCTTGTGCTAATCACTGGAGACTTTAACCATGTGACGCTGGACAAAACATTACCTGCCTTCTCCCAGTATGTGGACTGTAACACCCGGGGAAATAAGACTATTGACTTACTGTATGCAAACGTTAAAGACGCATACAGTGCCACCCCACTGCCTGCGCTTGGGAAAGCAGATCATAACCTGGTTCTGCTTCAGCTTCACTACAAACCAAAAGTGAGGGTCCTACCTACAACCACACGCTCATTCAGGAAGTGGTCCCCTGAGGCAGAGCAGGCTCTGAGAGACTGCTGTGGAACTACGGACTGGGATATCCTGCAGGGATCACATAGTGAGAACATTGAGGAGGTTGTTGACTGCACTACTGACTACATCAACTTCTGTATGGACATTGTAGTTCCAGTAAGACCAGTACACTGCTATGCTAACAACAAGCCATGGATTACAAGTGACATCAAGGGCCTTATGAACCAGAAGAAAAGGGCTTTTAAAGGCGGTGATCAGCATGAGCTCAAGCGCGTGCAGAAGGAACTCAGAGTCCAGCTCAGGGCGGCGAAGGAGCAGTACAGGAGAAAGCTGGAGCAGAAGTTACAGAATAACAGCATGAAGGAAGTGTGGGATGCAATGAAGATCATCACTGGCTGCAGCGCGAAGCGGGGTGCCACCATTGAGAGAGACGTGGAGAGAGCAAACCAAATGAACAACTTCTTTAACAGGTTTGACCACTCTAACCCACTCTCACCTCAGAGTACTGCGCCCTCCACCCATCCTTCTGCTTATACCAGCATAGGAGAGAATTTCCTTCTACCCACAATTACAGCAGCCCAGGTAAGCAGAGAGCTGAGAAGACGTTGTGCCAGCAAAGCAGCGGGTCCAGATGGAGTATTGCCACGACTGCTGAAGGCCTGTGCGTTGGAGCTGGGGAGTCCTCTACAGCACATCTTCAACCTGAGCCTGGAACAGGGGAGAGTCCCGAGGCTTTGGAAAACATCTTGCATCACACCAGTCCCAAAGGTATCACGTCCTAGTGAGCTGAATGACTTCAGCCCTGTCGCTCTGACGTCACATGCGATGAAGACCATGGAGTGGCTGCTGCTTCACTACCTAAGGCCACAGGTCCGCCATGCCCTCGACCCTCTGCAGTTTGCATACCAGGAGAAGGTGGGAGCGGAGGATGTCTCCATTGACATCTCCTGGACAGACAACATCACAGCAGTCATCAAGAAGGCTCAGCAGCGGTTACACTTCCTGAGGGCCCTCAGAAAGCACAACCTGGACTCCAGACTGCTACTGACCTTCTACCGCTCATCCATCGAGAGCCTGCTGACGTATTGTATCACAGTATGGTACGGCAGCTGCACCATGGCAGACAGGGAGAGGCTTCAGCGAGTAGTAAAGACAGCACAGAAGATCATCGGCTGCCCTCTCCCCTCCTTGATGGACATTTACACCTCCCGCTGCCTCAGCAAAGCAAAAAACATCATCAAGGACAGCTGCCACCCTGGCTCTGATCTGTTTGACCTGCTGCCCTCAGGGAGGCGCTATAGGTGCATCACAACAAGGACAAACAGACTCAAGAACAGTTTTTTCCCAAAAGCCGTAACCATTCTAAACTCACACATGCACTGACTACACAGTCTAACCCCCCAACCCCTGGACTTCCTCCTATCCATCAACTGTGCAATATCCAATATCTAAATGGTACTGATAATAACTGTGCAATAGCTGTATACTGTACAATATCATTACTCTCAGAGTCCAACATCCACTACTTACTGCACATGATCATCATTATTGTGCAATATTTAAATTATGTGCAGTAACCCAATAGTGCAATAGTTATTTATTCTTCAGTATTTAAATAATGTGCAATAACTCGATTTAGTTATTATTCTTCCATTTGTATATAGCATCGCAGAACTTTTTTGCAACTTTTGGCACCATTTGTTTATTTGTTTATTTACTTGTTGTGTTCTACACATATGTCTGCACTGAAGGAGCTGCTTTTAATCTCATTGTACATGTGTATAGTGACAATAAAAGGCATTCTATTCTGTTCCATTTATATGCTACACCGATCCCTTTCCCACTTGGACAGAGGCAGTGGTGCTGTAAGAATTATGTTTCTAGACTTCTCTAGCACCATCAACACAATCCAACCACTGCTCCTCAGGAACAAGCTGACAGAGATGGGAGTAGATTCATACCTGGTGGCATGGATCATGGACTATCTTAAAGGCAGACCTCAGTATGTGCGTCTCGGGAACTGCGGGTCTGACATTGTGGTCAGCAACACAGGAGTGCCACAGGGGACTGTACTTTCTCCGGTCCTGTTCAGCCTATATACATCGGACTTCCAATACAGCTCAGAGTCCTGCCACGTGCAAAAGTTCACTGACAACACTGCTATCGTGGGCTGCATCAGGTGTGGGCAGGAGGAGGAGTATAGGAACTTAATCAATGACTTTGTTAAATGGTGCGACTCAAACCACCTACACCTAAACACCAGCAAAACCAAAGAGCTGGTGGTGGATTTTAGGAGGCCCAGACCCCTCATGGACCCCGTGATCATCAGAGGTGACTGTGTGCAGAGGCTGCAGACCTATAAATACCTGGGAGTGCAGCTGGATGATAAATTAGACTGGACTGCCAATACTGATTCTCTGTGTAAGAAAGGACAGAGCCAACTATACTTCCATAGAAGGCTGGCGTCCTTCAACATCTGCAATAAGATGCTGCAGATGTTCTATCAGACGGTTGTGGCGAGCACCCTCTTCTACGCGGTGGTGTGCTGGGGAGGCAGCATAAAGAAGAAGGACGCCTCACACCTGGACAAACTGGTGAGGAAGGCAGGCTCTATTGTAGGCATGGAGCTGGACAGTTTGACATCTGTGGCAGAGCGACGGGCGCTGAGCAGACTCCTATCAATTATGGAGAATCCACTGCAACCACTAAACAGTGTCATCTCCAGACAGAGGAGCAGCTTCAGCGACAGACTGCTGTCACCGTCCTGCTCCACGGACAGACTGAGGAGATCGTTCCTCCCCAACACTATACGACTCTATCTATCTATCTATCTATCTATCTATCTATCTATCTATCTATCTATCTATCTATCTATCTATCTATCTATCTATCTATCTATCTATCTATCTATCTAAAGGATTATGCAGTCCCTCGCTGTTCATTGAATGTGCTTTAGTGGAGTGTTGGGGTGAGTGTTACTTTCTAGGAAGAGCCATGCATGTGGGCTTAACTTTCAAAGCACTGGAATAAAGAAACATGAAGAGACTTTGTAATAGTAAATGGTTTCCATTTTGTACCAATGAACTGTAAGATGTCGTTCAATTGAGTCTACTGAGTCCCAGGGACTCTCCTAACCAATAAAACAATAGAAAACCAAGAGGCTTCTGTACTGATAGCATAAGGACGAAGCACAGCTTGACCAACTCTCTATAACTTGTCTCCCCCAGTACACCTAGTCTGGTTCAGATGATCATCCGTTCTCTTATTTTTAGTTGGTGTCTTTATCAATTTCTGTCTACATTTGATTTAAAGCAGTAAAGCTGGATTTTTTTCTTCTATTCTCAACAAACCAAACCTACGCTGTTTCACACAGGACCGGTTTAGTAATGGACATTAATTGGCCCAGCTTGGTGTGTTCTGCTTTTCTCTACTTCTTCTGTGGTGGTGTTTTGTACCATCGTCACCACCAGATCAAGTCACTGTGCTGCCATCTCTCCACGAGACCCACTTCATCAAATTGACAAAGACTGGAAACAATGAGGAATAACTTAAAAACATTTATGATAGCTACAATAGAATGCCGAGTAGGGGCTGACTGGTCTTTTAGTCCCCCTTGAGCCTCTGCAGATTTTGTTTTTTTTTTCTTCAGCTTACCTGGAGATTTTTTTTTGTCCTCCTGGCCATCTGACCCTATCACTGGACTCATTTGTAGAGACGTAAAGTATGATATTTGATATAAGAACAGACAGCTCATGACCACTGCTGGCCCCCCTAACAAATCAGTGTTGACCTCTGTGTGCTTGCGTGCAGCCAGTTCAAGCGCAGTTGGCTTTTAGAATTTCATCAATGGCGTCAGTTGCACCTTGTACATATAATAATAGATGGTTGCAGTAGTTTGTTTTTATAGTTTTTACAGTTCATTGGTAGTGTGCAAAATGATCAGCGTTGCAGTAATTGTGATGGTCTTTGCATGAAAAAAATATGTGTTCCATTAAAATTTCACCTTTTCTTGGTGAATTGTGACTTTTCCTTAAAAAGTGCAGCAAAAAAGTATTTGGCATCCAGGTGTGCATTAACCCCCGAAGTATGTGGTTGTTTAAGAGTTAAGATACTTTCCAAATTTCTAGCCAGAAAGATTGAGAAAGTGCTTCCTTCTGTAATATCACAAGACCAAACAGGATTTATTAAATGCAGTCACTTAACTTCTAATCTTCAATGTCTGTTTAATATAAAATACTAGCAAAATACCCACGCTTCGCAGCGGACAAGTAGTGTGTTAAAGAGGTCATGAAAAAGAAAAGGAAACATTTTAAAAATAACTTAACATGATTGTCAATGTAATTGTGTTGTCATTGTTATGAGTGTCGCTGTCATATATATATATATATATATATATATATATATATATATATATATATATATATATATATATATATATATATACAGTATATACACACACAGACACACATAAACATATATATACATATACATATATACATATCTACATATACACATATCTACATATATATATATATATATATACACATATCAACATATATATACACATACATACACACACACATATACATATATACATATACACATACACACACATATATATATATATGACACATATATACATATATATATTTACATATCTACATATATATACACATATATATACATATCTACATATATATATATATATATATATATATATATATATATATATATATATATATGTATATGGTTGAAATAGTTTATTGTCAAATAATGCAAAGAGTACGCGACACATGTTTCGCCCTAATTCTGGGCTCATCAGGCGTACACACTCTACTGCACTCCCTCTCGGGAATCGAACCTCGGACATCAGCGCCAGAGGCGAAGCCCCAACTGAGGGCACTGTGGCGGATGTTAGCAGACTTGCTGGCCAACCACAAGCGTTACCTGGTAGGTAACCACCCATACAATCAGATTGTGACACAGACTACGAATGCCGTGAATGTAATTACCCCGATCTACATGCTGTCAAATAAACGAACCACACGCCGTGACGCAACGTTAGGGGCTTCGCCTCTGGCGCTGACGTCCGAGGTTCGATTCCCGAGAGGGAGTGCAGTAGAATGTGTACGGCTGATGAGCCCAGAATTAGGGCGAAACACGTGTTTCGTACTCTTTGCATTATTTGACAGTAAACTATTTCAACCATTCTATGATCTGCTTCTCACAACTGAAGGCACCATGGCTGATGTTAGCAGACTTGCTGGCCAACCACAAGCGTTACCTGGTAGGTAACCACTCATACAATCAGATTGTGACACAGACTACGAATGCCGTGAATATATATATATATATATACATATTACGATTGTTATAGTTCTCTTTGTATACCACGTTGTCAGTTCAGCACTCCGGTTGTAATATGACCAAGCCGTGCAAGCACACTCTTGAGAATGCAACGTATAGTTGTACAGGAGAAAAGCAATTTTGCCTCAAATCAATGGCAACCTTTTGTAGGTCTATGAACTTAATTTAAACTTTAGGTTTACACGGTGCTTTGTTTCCGACGTGCTGCGTTCAGTCAGTTCACGTGAGCCGCTCTCTTGTGTGATGTTTCGATGTCAACGGCTTTATTTAATGTTAGCTAAGACCCGGCACTTAAAAGTTTCTCGCTACAGCAATTTTAACTCCGTTACAAAGTCTTCCAAAGTCTCGTTTATACCTCGTGTCTTCTCATTAAACTTGTATCTTGCGAATATGGTATTGCAAACGGCAGCAGGAGCGTTTCTATAAACTTAATTTAAACTTACGGTTTACACCGTGCTTCGCTTCTTATTGTTTCGCTGCCTTCTCAATTCTGTAATGAATGTTTTCTTCAGCGCTCTTTGGGGCTCTTCCTTGTTTTGTACGTACTGCGTTCACAGTCAGTTCACGTGATTACGTGGGAGGCGTGATGACGTGATACGAAACTCCGCCTCCCATGGCCAGCGAGCTGCACTCCATTACAGTATATGGACAAAAAAGAGGTTCCAGTTATGACCGTTACGCTTTGCATTTTGAAATGAAACCTGCCTAACTTTTGTAAGTACGCTGTAAGGAATGAGTCTGCCAAATTTCAGCCTTCCACCTACACGGGAAGTTGGAGAATTAGTGATGAGTCAGTCAGTCAGTCAGTCAGTGAGGCCTTTGCCTTTTATTAGTATAGACTAGCAAAATACCCGCGCTTCGCAGCGGAGAGGTAGTGTGTTAAAGAGGTTATAAAAAAGTAAAGGAAACATTATAAAAATAACGTAACATGATTGTCAATGTAATTGTGTTGTCATTGTTATGAGTGTTGCTGTCATATATATACAGTGGTGTGAAAAACTATTTGCCCCCTTCCTGATTTCTTATTCTTTTGCATGTTTGTCACACAAAATGTTTCTGATCATCAAACACATTTAACCATTAGTCAAATATAACACAAGTAAACACAAAATGCAGTTTTTAAATGATGGTGTTTATTATTTAGGGAGAAAAAAAATCCAAACCTGCATGGCCCTGTGTGAAAAAGTAATTGCCCCCTTGTTAAAAAATAACCTAACTGTGGTGTATCACACCTGAGTTCAATTTCCGTAGCCACCCCCAGGCCTGATTACTGCCACACCTGTTTCAATCAAGAAATCACTTAAATAGGAGCTGCCTGACACAGAGAAGTAGACCAAAAGCACCTCAAAAGCTAGACATCATGCCAAGATCCAAAGAAATTCAGGAACAAATGAGAACAGAAGTAATTGAGATCTATCAGTCTGGTAAAGGTTATAAAGCCATTTCTAAAGCTTTGGGACTCCAGCGAACCACAGTGAGAGCCATTATCCACAAATGGCAAAAACATGGAACAGTGGTGAACCTTCCCAGGAGTGGCCGGCCGACCAAAATTACCCCAAGAGCGCAGAGACGACTCATCCGAGAGGTCACAGAAGACCCCAGGACAACGTCTAAAGAACTGCAGGCCTCACTTGCCTCAATTAAGGTCAGTGTTCACGACTCCACCATAAGAAAGAGACTGGGCAAAAACGGCCTGCATGGCAGATTTCCAAGACGCAAACCACTGTTAAGCAAAAAGAACATTAGGGCTCATCTCAATTTTGCTAAGAAACATCTCAATGATTGCCAAGACTTTTGGGAAAATACCTTGTGGACTGATGAGTCAAAAGTTGAACTTTTTGGAAGGCAAATGTCCCGTTACATCTGGCGTAAAAGGAACACAGCATTTCAGAAAAAGAACATCATACCAACAGTAAAATATGGTGGTGGTAGTGTGATGGTCTGGGGTTGTTTTGCTGCTTCAGGACCTGGAAGGCTTGCTGTGATAGATGGAACCATGAATTCTACTGTCTACCAAAAAATCCTGAAGGAGAATGTCCGGCCATCTGTTCGTCAACTCAAGCTGAAGCGATCTTGTGTGCTGCAACAGGACAATGACCCAAAACACACCAGCAAATCCACCTCTGAATGGCTGAAGAAAAACAAAATGAAGACTTTGGAGTGGCCTAGTCAAAGTCCTGACCTGAATCCAATTGAGATGCTATGGCATGACCTTAAAAAGGCGGTTCATGCTAGAAAACCCTCAAATAAAGCTGAATTACAACAATTTTGCAAAGATGAGTGGGCCAAAACTCCTCCAGAGCGCTGTAAAAGACTCATTGTAAGTTATCGCAAACGCTTGATTGCAGTTATTGCTGCTAAGG